>NW_026891832.1:0-13274 GCF_015708825.2 Lethenteron reissneri
CCGTACGAAATCCCATAACGAAATCCCTTCCGAAATCTAAATCCAGTCCGATATCTAAATCCCGTCCGAAATCCCGTCCAAAAACCAGTCCGAAATCTCTTCCGAAATCCCGTACGAAATCCGTACGAATCCAGTCCGAATCTCGTACAAAATCGAAATCCCGTACGATATCCCGGACGAAATCGAAATTTCGTACGAAATCGAAATCCCGTACGAAATCCCGTACGAAATCCCATCCGAAATCCCGTCCGAAATCGCGTCCGAAATCCAGTCCGAAATCACGTACGAAATCCAGTACGAAATCCCGTAAGAAATCCCCTACGAAATCCCTCCGAAATCCGTCCGAAATCCTGTACGAAATCCCGTACGAATCCCGTACGAAATCCCATACGAAATCCCGTCCGAAATCCCTCTGAAATCCCGTCCGAATCCAGTACGAAATCCCTCCGAAATCCCGTCCGAAATCCAGTCCGAAATCCCGTACGAAATCCCATACAAAATCCTGTACGAAATCCAGTCCGAAATCTCATCCGAAATCCCGTCCGAAATCCCATACGAAATCCCGTCCAAAATCCTGTACGACATCCCGTACGAAATCCTGTACGAAATCCAATCCGAAATCCGTCCGAAATCCCGTCCAAAATCCTGTACGAAATCCGTACAAATCCTGTACGAAATCCAGTCCGAAATCCCATCCGAAATCCCGTCCGAAATCCCGTCCGAAATCCCGTCCAAAATCCCGTACGCATCCCGTACGAATCCTGTACGAAATCCCGTACGAAATCAAAATCCCTATGAAATCGAAATCCCGTCTGAAATCCCGTACGAAATCCCGTCCAAAATCCCGTACGACATCCCGTACGAAATCTGTACGAAATCCCGTACGAATCAAATCCCGTAGGAAATCGAAATCCCGTCGGAAATCCCGTACAAAATCGAAATCCCGTACGATATCCAGACAAATCGAAATTTCGTACGAAATCGAAATCCCGTACGAATCCCGTACGAAATCCCGTACGAAATCCATCCGAAATCCCGTCCGAAATCGCGTCCGAAATCCAGTCCGAAATCCCGTACGAAATCCAGTACGAAATCCCGTAGAATCCCGTACGAAATCCCGTATGAAATCCCGTCCGAAATCCCGTCCAAAATCCCGTACGACATCCCGTACGAAATCCTGTACGAAATCCCGTACGAAATCAAAATCCCGTATGAAATCGAAATCCCGTCGGAAATCCCGTAAGAAATCCCGTCCAAAATCCCGTACGACATCCCGTACGAAATCCTGTACGAAATCCCGTACGAAATCAAAATCCCGTAGGAAATCGAAATCCCGTCGGAAATCCCGTCAGAAATCCCGTACGAAATAGAAATCCCTTACAAAATCCTGTACGAAATCGAAATCCCGTACGAAATCCCGTAGGAAATCGAAATCCCATACGAAATCCCGTACGAAATCCCGTCTGAAATCGAAATCCCGTCCGAAATCCTGTACGAAATCGAAATCCCTTACAAAACCCGTTCGACATCCCGTACGAAATAGAAATCCCGTACGAAATCCCGTACGAAAATCGAAATCCCGTTCGAAATCCCGTACGAAATCGAAATCCCGTACGAAATCCCGTCCGAAATCGAAATTCTGTCCGAAATCCCGTTCGAAATCCCGTCCGAAATCCCGTCCGAAATCCCGTACGAAATCCAGTACGAAATCCCGTACGAAATCCCATACAAATCCCGTCCGAAATCCCGTCTGAAATCCCGTCCGAAATCCCATCCGAAATCCATCCGAAATCCCGTACGAAATCCCATACAAATCCTGTACGAAATCCAGTCCGAATCTCATCCGAAATCCGTCCGAAATCCCATACGAAATCCCGTACAAAATCCTGTACGACATCCCGTACGAAATCCTGTACGAAATCCAATCCGAAATCCCGTCCGAAATCCCGTCCAAAATCCTGTACGAATCCCGTACGAAATCCTGTACGAAATCCAGTCCGAAATCCCATCCGAAATCCCGTCCGAAATCCCGTCCGAAATCCCGTCCAAATCCCGTACGACATCCCGTACGAAATCCTGTACGAAATCGAAATCCCCGTATGAAATCGAAAGTACAAATCCCGTACGAAATCCCGTACGAAATCGAAATCCCGTTCGAAATCCCATACGAAATCCCTTCCGAAATCTAAATCCCGTCCGATATCTAAATCCCGTCCGAAATCCCGTCCAAAAACCAGTCCGAAATCTCTTCCGAAATCCCGTACGAAATCCTGTACGAAATCCAGTCCGAAATCCCGTACAAAATCGAAATCCCGTACGATATCCCGGACGAAATCGAAATTTCGTACGAAATCGAATCCCGTACGAAATCCCGTACGAAATCCCGTACGAAATCCCATCCGAAATCCCGTCCGAAATCGCGTCTGAAATCCAGTCCGAAATCCCGTACGAAATCCAGTACGAATCCCGTAAGAATCCCGTACGAAATCCCGTCCGAAATCCCGTCCAAAATCCTGTACGAAATCCCGTACGAAATCCCGTACGAAATCCCATACGAAATCCCGTCCGAAATCCCGTCTGAAATCCCGTCCGAAATCCCGTACGAAATCCCGTCCGAAATCCCGTCCGAAATCCAGTCCGAAATCCCGTACGAAATCCCATACAAAATCCTGTACGAAATCCAGTCCGAAATCTCATCCGAAATCCCGTCCGAATCCCATACGAAATCCCGTCCAAATCCTGTACGACATCCCGTATGAAATCCTGTACGAAATCCAATCCGAAATCCCGTCCGAAATCCCGTCCAAATCCTGTACGAAATCCCTACAAAATCCTGTACGAAATCCAGTCCGAAATCCCATCCGAAATCCCGTCCGAAATCCCGTCCGAAATCCCGTCCAAAATCCCGTACGACATCCCGTACGAAATCCTGTACGAAATCCCGTACGAAATCAAAATCCCGTATGAAATCGAAATCCCGTACGAAATCCCGTACGAAATCCCGTACGAAATCGAAATCCCGTACGAAATCCCATATGAAATCCCTTCCGAAATCTAAATCCCGTCCAAAATCTAAATCACGTCCGAAATCCCGTCCAAAAAACAGTCCGAAATCCCTTCCGAATCCCGTACGAAATCCTGTACGAAATCCAGTCCGAAATCCCGTACAAAATCGTAATCCCGTCGAAATCCCGTATGAAATCGAAATCCCGTATGAAATCGAATCCCGTTTGAAATCCCGTACGAAATCCCGTGTGAAATCGAATCCCGTACGAAATCCCATACGAAATCCCTTCTGAAATCTAAATCCCATCCGAAATCCCGTCCAAAACCAGTCCGAAATCCCTTCTGACATCCCGTACGAATCCTGTACGAAATCCAGTCCGAAATCCTGTACAAAATCGAAATCCCGTACAATATCCCGGACGAAATCGAAATTTCGTACGAAATCGAAATCCCGTACGAAATCCCGTACGAAATCCCATCCGAAATCCCGTCCGAAATCGTGTCCGAAATCCATCCGAAATCCCGTACGAAATCCAGTACGAAATCCCGTGAGAAATCCCGTACGAATCCCATCCGAAATCCCGTCCGAAATCCTGTACGAAATCCCGTACGAAATCCCGTACTAAATCCCATACGAAATCCCGTCCGAAATCCCGTCTGAAATCCCGTCTGAAATCCTGTACGAAATCCCGTCCGAAATCCGGTCCAAAATCCAGTCCGAAATCCCGTACGAAATCCCATACAAATCTGTACGAATCCAGTCCGAAATCTCATCCGAAATCCCGTCCGAAATCCCGTCCGAAATCCCGTCCAAAATCCTGTACGACATCCCATCCGAAATCCTGTACGAAATCCCGTACGAAATCCCGTATGAAATCCCATACGAAATCCCGTCCGAAATCCCGTCTGAAATCCCGTCTGAAATCCCGTACGAATCCCGTCCGAAATCCCGTCCGAAATCCAGTCCGAAATCCCGTACGAAATCCCATACAAATCCTGTACGAATCCAGTCCGAAATCCCATCCGAAATCCCGTCCAAAATCCTGTACGAAATCCGTACGAAATCCTGTACGAAATCCAGTCCGAAATCCCATCCGAAATCCCGTCCAAAATCCCGTCCAAAATCCCGTACGACATCCCGTACGAAATCCTGTACGAAATCCCGTACGAAATCGAAATCCCGTACGAAATCCCGAACGAATCCCGTACGAAATCGAAATCCCGTACGAAATCCCATACGAATCCCTTCTGAATCTAAATCCCCCGATATCTAATCACGTCCGAAATCCCGTCCAAAAACCAGTCCAAATCTCTTCCGAAATCCCGTACGAAATCCTGTACGAAATCCAGTCCGAAATCCCGTACAAAATCGAAATCCCGTACGATATCCCGACGAAATCGAAATTTCGTACGAAATCGAAATCCCGTACGAAATCCCTACGAAATCCCGTACGAAATCCCATCCGAAATCCCGTCCAAAATCCTGTACGAAATCCGTACGAAACCTGTACAAATCCAGTCCGAAATCCCATCCGAAATCCCGTCCGAAATCCCGTCCGAAATCCCGTCCAAAATCCCGTACACATCCCTACGAAATCCTGTACGAAATCCCGTACGAAATCAAAATCCCGTATGAAATCGAAATCCCGTACGAAATCCCGTACGAAATCCCGTACGAAATCGAAATCCCGTACGAAATCCCATACGAAATCCCTTCCGAAATCTAAATCCCGTCCGATATCTAAATCCCGTCCGAAATCCCGTCCAAAAACCAGTCCGAAATCTCTTCCGAAATCCCTACGAAATCCTGTACGAAATCCATCCGAATCCCGTACAAAATCGAAATCCCCTACGATATCCCGGACGAAATCGAAATTTCGTACGAAATCGAAATCCCTACGAAATCCCGTACGAAATCCCGTACGAAATCCCATCCGAAATCCCGTCCGAAATCGCGTCCGAAATCCAGTCCGAATCCCGTACGAAATCCAGTACGAAATCCCGTGAGAAATCCCGTACGAAATCCCGTCCGAAATCCGTCCAAAATCCTGTACGAAATCCCGTACGAAATCCCGTACGAAATCCCATACGAAATCCTGTCCGAAATCCCGTCTGAAATCCCGTCCGAAATCCCGTACGAAATCCCGTCCGAAATCCCGTCCGAAATCCAGTCCGAAATCCCGTAACGAAATCCCATACAAATCCTGTACGAAATCCAGTCCGAAATCTCATCCGAAATCCCGTCCGAAATCCCATACGAAATCCCGTCCAAATCCTGTACGACATCCCGTATGAAATCCTGTACGAAATCCAATCCGAAATCCCGTCCGAAATCCCGTCCAAAATCCTGTACGAAATCCCGTACGAAATCCTGTACGAAATCCAGTCCGAAATCCCATCCGAAATCCCGTCCGAAATCCCGACATCCCGTACGAAATCCTGTACGAAATCCCGTACGAAATCAAAATCCCGTATGAATCGAAATCCCGTACGAAATCCCGTACGAAATCCCGTACGAAATCGAAATCCCGACGAAATCCCATACGAAATCCCTTCCGAAATCTAAATCCCTTCCAAAATCTAAATCACGTCCGAAATCCCATCCAAAAACCATCCGAAATCCCTTCCGAAATCCCGTACGAATCCTGTACGAAATCCAGTCCGAAATCCGTGCAAAATCGTAATCCCGTACGAAATCCCGTACGAAATCGAAATCCCGTATGAAATCGAATCCCGTTTGAAATCCCGTACGAAATCCCGTATGAAATCGAAATCCCGTACGAATCCCATACGAATCCCTTCCGAAATCTAAATCCCTCCGAATCCCGTCCAAAAACCAGTCCGAAATCCCTTCCCATCCCGTACGAAATCCTGTACGAAATCCAGTCCGAAATCCTGTACAAAATCGAAATCCCGTACGATATCCCGGACGAAATCGAAATTTCGTACGAAATCGAAATACCGTACGAAATCCCGTACGAATCCCATCCGAAATCCCGTCCGAATCGTGTCCGAAATCCAGTCCGAAATCCCGTACGAAATCCAGTACGAAATCCCGTGAGAAATCCCGTACGAAATCCCGTCCGAAATCCCGTCCGAAATCCTGTACGAAATCCCGTACGAAATCCCGTACGAAATCCCATACGAAATCCCGTCCGAAATCCATCTGAAATCCCGTCTGAAATCCTGTACAAAATCCCGTCCGAAATCCGGTCCGAATCCAGTCCGAAATCCCGTACGAATCCCATACAAATCCTGTACGAAATCCAGTCCGAAATCTCATCCGAAACCCGTCCGAAATCCCGTCCGAAATCCCGTCCAAAATCCGTACGACATCCCGTCCGAAATCCTGTACGAAATCCCGTACGAAATCCCGTATGAAATCCCATACGAAATCCCGTCCTAATCCGTCTGAAATCCCGTCTGAAATCCCCGTACAAATCCCGTCTGAAACCCGTCCGAAATCCATCCGAAATCCCTACGAAATCCCATACAAAATCCTGTACGAATCCAGTCCGAAATCCTATCCGAAATCCCGTCCAAAATCCTGTACGAAATCCCGTACGAAATCCTGTACGAATCCAGTCCAAAATCCCGTACACATCCCGTACGAAATCCTGTACGAAATCCCGTACGAAATCGAATCCCGTACGAAATCCCGTACGAAATCCCGTACGAAATCGAAATCCCGTACGAAATCCCGTACGAAATCAAAATCCCGTATGAAACGAAATCCCGTCGGAAATCCCGTAAGAAATCCCTCCAAAATCCCGTACGACATCCCGTACGAAATCCTGTACGAAATCCCGACAATCCAAATCCCTAGGAAATCGAAATCCCGTCGGAAATCCCGTCAGAAATCCCGTACGAAATAGAAATCCCTTACAAATCCTGTACGAAATCGAAATCCCGTACGAATCCCGTAGGAAATCGAAATCCCATACGAAATCCCGTACGAAATCCCTTCTGAATCGAAATCCCGTCCGAAATCCTGTACGAAATCGAAATCCCTACAAATCCCGTTCGACATCCCGTACGAAATAGAAATCCCGTACGAAATCCCGTACGAAATCGAAATCCCGTTCGAAATCCCCGAAAATCGAATCCCGACAAATCCCGTCCGAATCGAAATTCTGTCCGAAATCCCCGTTCGAATCCCCCCGAAATCCCGTCCGAAATTCCGTACGAAATCCAGTACGAAATTCCTACGAAATCCCATACGAAATCCCGTCCGAAATCCCGTCTGAAATCCCGTCCGAATCCATCCGAAATCCATCCGAAATCCCGTACGAAATCCCATACAAAATCCTGTACGAAATCCAGTCTCCGAAATCTCATCCGAAATCCCGTCCGAAATCCCATACGAAATCCCGTACAAAATCCTGTCGACATCCCGTACGAAATCCTGTACGAATCCAATCCGAAATCCCGTCCGAAATCCCGTCCAAAATCCTGTACGAAATCCCGTACGAAATCCTGTACGAAATCCAGTCCGAATCCCATCCGAAATCCCGTCCGAAATCCCGTCCGAAATCCCGTCCAAATCCCGTACGACATCCCGTACGAATCCTGTACGAAATCCCGTACGAAATCAAAATCCCGTAGGAAATCGAAATCCCGTCGAAATCCCGTCAGAAATCCCGTACGAAATAGAAATCCCTTACAAAATCCTGTACGAAATCGAAATCCCGTACGAAATCCCGTAGAAATCGAAATCCCATACGAAATCCCGTACGAATCCCGTCTGAAATCGAAATCCCGTCCGAAATCCTGTACGAAATCGAAATCCCTTACAAAATCCCGTTCGAACCCGTACGAAATAGAAATCCCGTACGAAATCCCGTCGAATCGAAATTCTTCTGAAATCCCGTTCGAAATCCCGTCCGAAATCCCGTCCGAATCCCGTACGAATCCAGTACGAAATCCCGTACGAAATCCCATACGAAATCCCGTCCGAAATCCCGTCTGAATCCCGTCCGAATCCCATCCGAAATCCATCCGAAATCCCGTACGAAATCCCATACAAAATCCTGGTACGAAATCCAGTCCGAAATCTCATCCGAAATCCCGTCCGAAATCCCATACGAAATCCCGTACAAAATCCTGTACGACATCCCGTACGAATCCTGTACTAAATCCAATCCGAAATCCCGTCCGAAATCCCGTCCAAAATCCTGTACGAATCCCGTACGAAATCCTGTACGAAATCCAGTCCGAAATCCCATCCGAAATCCCGTCCGAAATCCCGTCCGAATCCTCAAATCCCGTACGACATCCCGTACGAAATCCTGTACGAAATCGAAATCCCGTATGAAATCGAAATCCCGTACGAAATCCCGTACGAAATCCCGTACGAATCGAATCCCGTTCGAAATCCATACGAAATCCCTTCCGAAATCTAAATCCCGTCCGTATCTAAATCCCGTCCGAAATCCCGTCCAAAACCAGTCCGAAATCTCTTCCGAAATCCCGTACGAAATCCTGTACGAAATCCAGTCCCGAATCCCGTACAAATCGAAAATCCCGTACGTATCCCGGACGAAATCGAAATTTCGTACGAAATCGAAATCCCGTACGAAATCCCTACGAAATCCCGTACGAAATCCCATCCGAAATCCCTCCGATCGCGTCCGAAATCCAGTCCGAAATCCGTACGAATCCATTACGAAATCCCGTAAGAAATCCCGTACGAAATCCCGTCCGAAATCCCGTCCAAATCCTGTACGAAATCCCGTACGAAATCCCGTACGAAATCCCATACGAATCCCGTCCGAAATCCCGTCTGAATCCCGTCCGAAATCCCGTACGAAATCCCGTCCGAAATCCCGTCCGAAATCCAGTCCGAAATCCGTACGAAATCCCTACAAAATCCTGTACGAAATCCAGTCCTAAATCTCATCCAAATCCCGTCCGAAATCCCATACGAAATCCCGTCCAAAATCCTGTACACATCCGTATGAAATCCTGTACGAAATCCAATCCGAAATCCCGTCCGAAATCCCGTCCAAAATCCTGTACGAAATCCCGTACAAAATCCTGTACGAAATCCAGTCCGAAATCCCATCCGAAATCCCGTCCGAAATCCCGTCCGAAATCCCGTCCAAAATCCCGTACACATCCCTACGAAATCCTGTACGAAATCGCGTACGAAATCAATCCCGTATGAAATCGAAATCCCATACGAATCCCGTACGAAATCCCGTACGAAATCGAAATCCCGTACGAAATCCCATATGAAATCCCTTCCGAAATCTAAATCCCGTCCAAAATCTAAATCACGTCCGAAATCCCGTCCAAAAACCAGTCCGAATCCCTTCCGAAATCCCGTACGAAATCCTGTACGAAATCCAGTCCGAAATCCCGTACAAAATCGTAATCCCGTACGAAATCCCGTACGAAATCGAAATCCGTATGAAACGAAATCCCGTTTGAAATCCCGTACGAAATCCCGTGTGAAATCGAAATCCCGTACGAAATCCCATACGAAATCCCTTCTGAAATCTAAATCCCGTCCGAAATCCCGTCCAAAAACCAGTCCGAAATCCCTTCTGACATCCGTACGAAATCCTGTACGAAATCCAGTCCGAAATCCTGTACAAAATCGAAATCCCGTACAATATCCCGGACGAAATCGAAATTTCGTACGAAATCGAAATCCCGTACGAAATCCTGTACGAAATCCCATCCGAAATCCCGTCCGAAATCGTGTCCGAAATCCAGTCCGAAATCCCGTACGAAATCCAGTACGAAATCCCGTGAGAAATCCCGTACGAAATCCCGTCCGAAATCCCGTCCGAAATCCTGTACGAAATCCCGTACGAAATCCCGTACGAAATCCCATACGAAATCCCGTCCGAAATCCGTCTGAAATCCCGTCGAAATCCTGTACGAAATCCCGTCCGAATCCGGTCCAAAATCCAGTCCGAAATCCATACGAAATCCATACAAAATCTTGTACGAATCCAGTCCGAAATCTCATCCGAATCCCGTCCGAAATCCCGTCCGAAATCCCGTCCAAAATCTGTACGACATCCTCCGAAATCCTGTACGAAATCCCGTACGAAATCCGTATGAAATCCCATACGAAATCCCGTCCGAAATCCCGTCTGAAATCCCGTCTGAAATCCGTACGAAATCCCGTCCGAAATCCCGTCCGAAATCCAGTCCGAAATCCCTACGAAATCCCATACAAAATCCTGTACGAAATCCAGTCCGAAATCCCATCCGAAATCCCGTCCAAAATCCTGTACGAAATCCCGTACGAAATCCTGTACGAATCCAGTCCGAAATCCCATCCGAAATCCCGTCCGAAATCCCGTCCAAAATCCCGTACGACATCCCGTACGAAATCCTGTACGAAATCCCGTACGAAATCGAAATCCCGTACGAAATCCCGAACGAAATCCCGTACGAAATCGAAATCCCGTACGAAATCCCATACGAAATCCCTTCTGAAATCTAAATCCGTCCGATATCTAAATCACGTCCGAAATCCCGTCCAAAACCAGTCCAAAATCTCTTCCGAAATCCCGTACGAAATCCTGTACGAAATCCAGTCCGAATCCCGTACAAAATCGAAATCCCGTACGATATCCCGGACGAAATCGAAATTTCGTACGAAATCGAAATCCCTACGAAATCCCGTACGAAATCCCGTACGAAATCCCATCCGAAATCCCGTCCAAAATCCTGTACGAAATCCCGTACGAAATCCTGTACGAAATCCAGTCCGAAATCCCATCCGAAATCCCGTCCGAAATCCCGTCCGAAATCCCGTCCAAAATCCCGTACGACATCCCGTACGAAATCCTGTACGAAATCCGTACGAAATCAAAATCCCGTATGAAATCGAAATCCCGTACGAAATCCCGTACGAAATCCCGTACGAAATCGAAATCCCTACGAAATCCCATACGAAATCCCTTCCGAAATCTAAATCCCGTCCGATATCTAAATCCCGTCCGAAATCCCGTCCAAAAACCAGTCCGAAATCTCTTCCGAAATCCCGTACGAAATCCTGTACGAAATCCAGTCCGAAATCCCGTACAAAATCGAAATCCCTACGATATCCCGGACGAAATCGAAATTTCGTACGAAATCGAAATCCCGTACGAAATCCCGTACGAAATCCCGTACGAAATCCCATCCGAAATCCCGTCCGAAATCGCTTCCGAATCCAGTCCGAAATCCCGTACGAATCCAGTACGAAATCCCGTGAGAAATCCGTACGAAATCCGTCCGAAATCCCTCCAAAATCCTGTACGAAATCCGTACGAAATCCCGTACGAAATCCCATACGAAATCCCGTCCGAAATCCCGTCTGAAATCCCGTCCGAAATCCCGTACGAAATCCCGTCCGAAATCCCGTCCGAAATCCAGTCCGAAATCCCGTACGAAATCCCATACAAAATCCTGTACGAAATCCAGTCCGAAATCTCATCCGAAATCCCGTCCGAAATCCCATACGAAATCCCGTCCAAAATCTGTACGACATCCCGTATGAAATCCTGTACGAAATCCAATCCGAAATCCGTCCGAAATCCCGTCCAAAATCCTGTACGAAATCCCGTACGAAATCCTGTACGAAATCCAGTCGAAATCCCATCCGAAATCCCGTCCGAAATCCCGTCCGAATCCCGTTCAAAATCCCGTACGACATCCCGTACGAAATCCTGTACGAAATCCGTACGAAATCAAAATCCCGTATGAAATCGAAATCCCGTACGAAATCCCGTACGAAATCCCGTACGAAATCGAAATCCCGTACGAAATCCCATACGAAATCCCTTCCGAAATCTAAATCCCGTCCAAAATCTAAATCACGTCCGAAATCCATCCAAAAACCAGTCCGAAATCCCTTCCGAAATCCCGTACGAAATCCTGTACGAAATACAGTCCGAATCCGTACAAAATCGTAATCCCGTACGAAATCCCGTACGAAATCGAAATCCGTATGAAATCGAAATCCCGTTTGAAATCCCGTACGAAATCCCGTATGAAATCGAAATCCCGTACGAAATCCCATACGAAATCCCTTCCGAAATCTAAATCCCGTCCGAAATCCCGTCCAAAAACCAGTCCGAAATCCCTTCCGACATCCCGTACGAAATCCTGTACGAAATCCAGTCCGAAATCTGTACAAAATCGAAATCCCGTACGATATCCCGGACGAAATCGAAATTTCGTACGAAATCGAAATACCGTACGAAATCCCGTACGAAATCCCATCCGAAATCCCGTCCGAAATCGTGTCCGAAATCCAGTCCGAAATCCCGTACGAAATCCAGTACGAAATCCCGTGAGAAATCCCGTACGAAATCCCGTCCGAAATCCCGTCCGAAATCCTGTACGAATCCCGTACGAAATCCCGTACGAAATCCCATACGAAATCCCGTCCGAAATCCCGTCTGAATCCCGTCTGAAATCCTGTACAAAATCCCGTCCGAAATCCGGTCCGAAATCCAGTCCGAAATCCCGTACGAAATCCCATACAAAATCCTGTACGAAATCCAGTCCGAAATCTCATCCGAAATCCCGTCCGAAATCCCGTCCGAAATCCCTCCAAAATCCTGTACGACATCCCGTCCGAAATCCTGTACGAAATCCCGTACGAAATCCCGTATGAAATCCCATACGAAATCCCGTCCGAAATCCCGTCTGAAATCCCGTCTGAAATCCCGTACGAAATCCCGTCTGAAATCCCGTCCGAAATCCAGTCCGAAATCCGTACGAAATCCCGTCCAAAATCCTGTACGATCCCTACAAATCCTGTACGAAATCCAGTCCGAAATCCCATCCGAAATCCCGTCGAAATCCCGTCGAAATCCCGTCCAAAATCCCGTACGACATCCCGTACGAAATCCTGTACGAAATCGCGTACGAAATCAAAATCCCGTATGAAATCGAAATCCCGTACGAATCCCGTACGAAATCCCGTACGAATCGAAATCCCGTACGAAATCCCATATGAAATCCCTTCCGAAATCTAAATCCCGTCCAAAATCTAAATCACGTCCGAAATCCCTCCAAAACCTCCGAAATCCCTTCCGAAATCCCGTACGAATCCTGTACGAAATCCAGTCCGAAATCCCGTACAAAATCGTAATCCCGTACGAAATCCCGTACGAAATCGAATCCCGTATGAAATCGAAATCCCGTTTGAAATCCCATACGAAATCCCGTGTGAAATCGAAATCCCGTACGAATCCCATACGAAATCCCTTCTGAATCTAATCCCGTCCGAAATCCCGTCCAAAAACCAGTCCGAA
>NW_026891833.1:0-13249 GCF_015708825.2 Lethenteron reissneri
CGTGGACGCCAATCACACACCACCCGTGTGTCACTGGCGTAGCTGGGAAGGTTGCGTTGAGACCGATGTCTCATTTCTCACAACACCAAGCCGCAGGCACCGGTCCATCCTGTGTGTGCACATTCATTCTCTCGTGCACACAGACACACACATGCAACGTCTGAGTGAGTCAAGAGTGTTGTGTCGGTGGCCACGACCAGATTCGTGGAATTAAAACTGCATTTGTAAAATCAAAAAACCCAACCCCCCCCTACAACGGTTGTTGCAATGATAGCTCCCGGCTGGGAAGTTACACGATTTCTTACGTACATATTGAGGTGCTTTACTGGTTTGTGAAATAATTTCACAAAAGCCACGGAACCCCTCCCCCTCCTCCCCACATCGTCCCTTTTCAAGCATCTTCATCAGCCATAGGATTACTGCGGGGGGAGGGTTGTCTCGTTTTTGGGGGGGTTTTGTATCTGTTTGGGCCTAGAAAGTCGACCGTTTAGGGCTGCGATTCAGATAAGAAATTAATTTGTCTACCTTTCTCAATGAGGGACAAATGGCCATAAAGTTAGCCACAGTGTCGGACGCACTCGGACAAACTGACTTTTGCCATCCACGCCGAGGATGAGGACATTGCATTGGGTATAGTGTACGTGTCAAACCGGTGAACTGTTATGCAAATACGGCACTTCTTGTTAAAGGCTGTACATAATTATCTTAAAAAGTGTGACTTATGCACCAATATTGTGATGTTTTATTTCTTTTTGACTGCGAGGTGGCCTAGTTTGTGAAACTGCCCATCTGTTTGTCCTGGACAGATCTATCTCGCCAAGTGTAGATCCTGGGAGGGATATAAACGTCTCGCAAGGGAGCTGATGACCCTGGGATGTGTAACCGCCTTGATAATTCTGGTATAAAAAAAGGAGTTGGAGAGTAGGCAAATGTGAAAACAAACCCGGAGGGAAGAATAGCCCCGTATTAGTCAGATGTGAAGATCCCTGGTGGTACTTTGCTTGTTGCCACTGTTTGGATTTCACGAGTGGTGAATCATGAATATTTTCCAGCATCTACTTCTGGTTCCTCGCTTGTAAATGAGTACCTGTGTCTGGCTTAGGGTTTCACCTGCCATAGAGAGAGTGCATATCAAGGGAGATTAAAAAACATTATAATTTTAGAGAGAAAAAAAACATTTCTCGGGAATTTCTAAATTGGTTGTTCATTGATGAGTAATAGGTTTTAAAATACCAGTGATAGTCATAAAAACATCTCAATATTAATTTCAAGCAGTTAGATAAATTAATATTTCTTCGGAAATAAATAGCATCATCTTTTAATTAAAGTTTCATTTGTATTCAACCGCAAAAAAAAATCCACCGTACGTTTCGTGATCAAAACGTATTTCTAAAAGTTTTCATTTTACAACCCATTGTCAATTCACTGCTGGATGAAGGCTCCCTGCCCCCCCTCATGACGATTGGTTGACTTTAATCCACCATGCTGGTCAATGCAAGATTGGCAAATAAACAAAAACACAAAAGCCCTCTTATGCAGATGTGAAACCTCTGCGCTGGCTGTGCTGTAAATACAGAAGTGTGGAGAGAGGAGAGAGCAGAGATGGGGGGGGTGGGGCAAGGAGGGAGTGGCAGAGGAGACGTGAGGGCGAAGGTGGCTTGGGGGGAGATGTGAGTAGGGCTAGGAGAGTGCAGAACGGCGATGGGAGTGGAACTGGAGGGGGGAGGGGAGGGGGAAGGGGGGTGGCAGCAGCAGCAGCGAGAGATGCGGGGGGCTTTAATGTGGGCGGAGGAACGGGAACGCTAGCATTTCTCGCCTGTGCTCATGATCACCCGCTTGCGACTCCTTGCGCCAAACGTTCCTGCGATCTTCTTCCGCCGTTGACGCTCCGCTCCGCGTGTTCTTCTCGCCTCGCCGGGGATTAATAAGAGCAGTGGCGTCGACGCAGTCCGTGTCAAACAACGCCTGCCACCGCCGCCGCAACCATCGTCATCGGCAGCCCTCGGCATCTCCGGGGTTGCCTTTTCAGTCGTCTCGTCTGTTTTTTTTAAACACGAGCGTTTGAGGAGCACGTCAGCGAGAGCCTTCGTCCATGGGAATATCTGCTCGTGCCGTTTATAAGTAATATATATATACAGTATCCATATACTGTGTTTGAAAAGCGTTAATTGTGGAGAGAAAGAAAGAACAAAAATGCCGGAGGCGAACTATTTTGTCTGTTTCCTGGGGATACATCAAGGTAAATCAAATCACCCGACGAACACTTTGATTATGTGTGTGCCTGAAAATAGGTGTAGGTGTTTGGTTTTATGGTGGATGTGTGCCATGGATTATATGTTACATTTTCTTCAGTCTTGTTGATGATGTTCTGCGAAGCTGTTACGTGTTTGCTGAATTTGAAGCGATTCAATTGAGTGTTATATGCTGATAAGTATACTTTATATTGTCAACTGGGCAGGATGTAATTAGTGGAAAGCTTGCCGACATACAGACGGGATTATTACACCAACATTGTAGGAGGATTCTTAGGCTCTCCTGGAATCAAACAGGGATCTTGTGATCGATAGTACTTCTGATAGACTTACATTTTTTTTATCAGTACCAGGTGAAGGTAATTTTCATTAAAAAAAAGCCTTGATAAGTCAATTGCGATGTAGAGGTCGACCATATACAACATGTGTTATGTGATCAATATTTCATGAAAATGCTAAAATGTGGGGACTTTGGATGATCTTGTTATTTGAATCTCATACGAGCCATAGTTCTGGCTATGAGCAATGGAGGCTTATTTTAAAATGGCTGTTGTACATGTATTTTCTTAACATGTGCCTTTAATTAATCGCATGTAGTTTAATTTTGTTTTGATCCATGCATGTTGTTAGTTTTGCACATGTTGAAACGTAACACCGACGCGGCCTATTGCCTCCACCGCAACGTAGACATGCCTTTGAAGATGTAGCTTTCGTTCACAGCTGCGTAGCAATCACTTGTATTTCCCTTACAGATATCGGCAGCACATTTACAATTCCGTGACCAAATAGATCACGAGGATGTAGGGTAGTGTAAAAAAAAATTCCCACTGTGTCTGAAGAGGTCCGTAGATGCAGGACACATTGCGACGTTACGAATATCCACATTGTATCGTACGACAGCGGGTTGGTATACAGCTTCACTCGGCCCCTGCCATAGGAACGTAAATTGGCACGAGCCACTGGCACCGAACGCTAAACAGATAATGAGCGGAGAACGGATTTGACTCACTGTTGCTATTGCCATGCAGTAATGCAATGGGAGCTGGAGTTGCAAGATGTTGTAATTGCAGCACCATCTCAAGATGATGTACAATGGAATGGGAGGACCACATCTGGAAATAATTCTCAACCACAATTATAATCATCACAATAGTTTACAGCCACACTGAGAAGCGGTCACATTTCGCCGCTCTATAAACCACATTTGTTTCGCCTTTAATTGTATCAGGAGGTGTAGATTTGTGGGACCTGAGTGTGTTTTTTAATGCTCTGTTTTTTCCCGTTTCCTTGCAGTTCAAGAGGATGTTGAACGGGAGTTACCCACCTCTAGAAATGAGTCGATCTGGCAATCAAGTTTCCGAGTTCATCTCCAGCACCTTCTTGGGGTGAGTACACGTCACCTTGTTTTCGGGGAAGTATCGTGAGCGAAATCATGGCCATCATCATACAAACACGTCATAGCGGCCAAGATCCTGTAAAGTCTGCAGGAAACCCCCTGCAACAAATATTTCCTGTCCTTGGAAAGGTTTGGTCATATATCCTGTTGACGCAACCTGACATCCCATCCTGTGTCTCCGTGGCTGTGTGTGCCTTAGTCTGGCTGCCAGCCTTGAGTTGTCTGCTGTGTATACGAGCGTCGTGGGGCAGCGCTGAGTGTGCCAAGTGTGTATCGCGACGGCGTGTCAAATAGCATCGCTGGTGCCATGCAACATTCGCACCCCTACCTTTCTCCAAAGATAGACATCTTCATCAGCGAGTGCCATCACTGTTGGAACTTTCAGCTCGTATATTATTTTATTATTATTGTGCTCGTGTTTATCCGGGGGGGGGGGGTCCTGCTCCCGGAGTCTCAGGAGGGCTGCTCGGTATTTCGATATTAAGTAATTTGCAAGTAGTTTCTCAAATTTGTGCAAAATGTTTAACCACAACGCCGGCACTCATCGTTGGCCGACTCCTCTTTCGGTGACGTCACGGAATCTTTACCGTCCACTCTGAAGCAGGATGGTGCTCATTTTTTGTTTTGATTACGGTAAATACACTTGCAGTATTAACCAGGGGGGCCTGCCCAATTCGACCGAGAACCTCTTGAACGCTTGGCCACAGCAGCACCACCCATTGTGTAGCATTTGATCATAAAATATGAAATACAATATAAAAAAATTTACATCATATTTTAACTGATGCAATGCAAACCACCAATACACAGTAGATTGAGGAATGCCTAGGAAAGTGCAGCTCCCGTATATACTGATCCACGCATGACAAAATGAAACACATTTCTCGTTCTTATCGCCGACCTTTGTTCATTTTTTATTTCTTAATTGCTAATTTTTCATTGGTTTAGAAGCTGTTACATTTAAGATGGTAACATTCTGGATTAAATACAATTAGTTAACAGTGCTAGCTGGTAAAATTACTGCTATCACTACAGATCACCATTACCCAATTAATCAAAGCAATCATTAATAGATTAACTGATCGATAGTTGATTGTTCCAGCTGGCATTTTTTTTGTTATCCATATAAAAAAAAATTATTCACGCGAAATTGAAAGATCTCAACATTTGTTGGGCTAGGGCCCACCTTACAGGCATTTCCTTGCAATTGGCGCATTTGCCTTGTGGTATGGGGCTAAATTATAAAGCCACGTCTCCCCTGCATGTGAATTATTTTACGCTGATGAGGGTCAACTAGAGATGTGCATTCTTTCCCCCATTCTACCCCATTCTGGCTGAACGATTTTGAGCACGGAGCTTGCTATGCTCGTATATGTCTCCATCTGCCTCGTCTCTATCTGCCTCGCTGCCTGCTTTACCGCCGGTAAAATGTCTCTCTCTCCATCCGCCTCATAAATTATATTCGGCATCAGTATTGTCGTGGGTCGTCATCGGGTGTGGTGTGCTGTGCCTTCGGAACACAATATCTTGGTTTTCGTAGCAAATCTGTCTTTTGTTTTTAATCACGGATGCTGAGCACAGGCCCAAAATGCCAATTGTCCAGCAACGAACGGCAGAATTGAAGGTGTATTAGATAACGGTAAATATTTTTTTTTTGTTGAGTGAGTATGTAAAAATTCTTGATTTGAAAAAAAGTTGTTAGGAAATTTTAAGTAAAAAAAACCTCTGATAGACCGACACGCTGGTTTTGTTTTGCTAAATTATTGCTAAAGATTTTCTCTATGGTATTGTGTTTTTTTATGCATTTATATGGTGGGAATTTGTTTCGTAGTATTGTTTTATCATTCCCGGCGTTCATTATGGCGGCTGTATTTAGGCACAAGTGTTATTATGCTCTAGCTGGCTTAATTGGTTTCATGTATTTGGGTTTCAATTCGGTATGTGGGTCAGAAAAAATCTGAACAGTTAAAAACATACACGCGCACACACATACAACACAAACAACAATGATCTCTGTATAGCCTTAGCAGACTTTTGCAGCAAGTGCTGTTAGCGAGCAACACCTTTGAAGGCCGGTACGACACACAAAGGGATGGACGGCCAGCGCCACGCCTGACCACCCCCGTCTCCCCAGTGGTGATGTTTACACATCGCACCAGGTACTCATTTGAGGCTGAGTGAACCTACACATACATCATAAACATACACACAGGATATGGCTGCGTGGTAGTGTTATTGTTGCATTCTCCACTTAGTCCATTCTAAATTACTGGATTTACAGTTTCTGGCTACAACCCTTCCATGTCCTACATCTGCAAATCACGTGGTCTGCATTAGGCCAGACACTAAAGAGGCTGTGCCATTGTTCTCCAGTCCTATCGCTATTTGCTGGAATCGGGATACTGCCACGTGGCCTTGCAATCCGGATGTCGTCGGTTCGAGATCTCAAGGCGTGGCTTTCAGAAGAGTGGCCATGTTTCTTACATTCTGGGCGTGTTTCTTAAATCCTCCTGGCTATATCCACCCAGCAGTACACGTGGGTACGCACTACAACTAGTCCATCAGAAAGTAGTGTGTGGTGGGGTAAAGCGTGAGTACTTTCACCTTTTCCAATACATCTGTGTCCAGAGTGGAAGAGTAGGCCAAAACACACTTAAAAGGGGGCTCTCAAAGAGCCCGCTCTAGCCATTCCACCAGCCGTGGTGTGAGCAATACATTTCAACATGCATACATTTTAGGGCTGTACCTTTTTTTTCCTGGGATTGTAACCCACATCCCATTTGTTTACATTGTTAAACTCCAACTGAAATGACCAATAATATTGGTAAGCATCCTCTGGGCTTTGGGGTAATCCACTATTGGTCATACCACCACGGAGATATAAAGCAATTATCATCTGGATTACGGTATAAGATTATTCATACAAGATTAAGGGGAGGAACGGTGGCACGGTGCTTAGAGCACTGCGTAACGAACCTGACCAGCTGAGTTGGATTACCGGCCACTGCTGACGTTACTGACTACTTACTTCTGAACACATTTTTGGATGTTCCATCTAGCATGGCGAAGTATTGTCAAACAAACACCCAGCATTGAATTCACAAAGGGCTGTACATTTTAATGCAACTGTCTTCTCGACAGACCTGTTCTTCACCTGAGGACGGCTGCTTGCGTTGTGGCCGAAACGTCGTGAGAATTATTTTATTATGTTTTTATTATATTATTAATTCCATTCTACGTGACTTTACCGAAAGAACCAAGAAGATGAATCCCTGCAGTCACGAAAGCTTTAAATCGAAATCTTAGGCAAGTTAAATCTTTTTTTTCATGCCAAATATTGCTTTTCCAGACAAACGGAAACCCCCTGTTCCACTTGTGCAAAATAAAATAAATGGAACGACAATGAGACCTGCGCGAGACCTGGAATGGGGCTGAAGGGATGATTTATCGCTGCAGCTGCCAGTGTTGTTAGCCAGTAAATTATGGATGTGTTTGCGGGCGCATTGGCCCGTAATCTGTTTTTTGTGTGTTTGTGTTGTGGGTTTTTGCAGTGGGTGCCATCCCTTAACAAACCGTCCTCTAACTAGCAGTTGGTAAACCCTCGTTAAACTGGGCCCTTAAAACATCTGGCTTCATTAAACAGGCACGCTCTCGCTTTTTTGTGAGAGAAAATGACCAGACTTGCTTTATTTTGGAGAGTTTATCTATCCTATGTAAGTTAACACTAATGCTTGCAAAATCTATGCTTTCTGCAGTGATGTTTTAAAGGGGTAGCATTTGTATCCGTGTGTATGTGTGCATGTGTTATTTATGTGTTCATGTGTGTGTCGATGTATGTTTTGTTTGTGTGTGTTTATGTCCGTGGATGTTGTGTGGCAGTGTTTTTGTATGTGCAGACGTGTGCGTGTTTGGTAATCTGTGTGTTTAGGTACATGTGTGTTTATGTAAATGTGTGTGTTTATGTCTTTATGTTTGCAAGCCCGTGCCATGAAAGCAATTTTAAAGAAAACATATTTGTTTTTTTCCCCGTCAATGTTGCTCTACTTTAGCTGCCTCAGCGATGCCTCAGTAAACTAACCACCAGCATAATGCTTCTCATTAGAAAGGCAATTCGGGTTTCGTTTGCTCTGCGCTTTTAATTCAAACTTGTCATATAATAATGCATTCACGAGCACCTTATCAATAAGTAACCTTGCTTATTTACTCAAAGCCATTGCGCCTCAAGCCTTACATATAAATCATTTATAATCGCCCTCTCCAAAAAACCCTCGTGAAATGGTACGCGCATTCGCGTAACGTGCTCGCCCCCCTCGATGTGAAAATCACAAAACACAACCTTTTGCACGTGCTTGCAATGCGTCGCCGTGTGACCACCGTCGACCTTGCAGAGCCCTTGGTGGGAATACTTCAGGGTTATTGCTGACAGACCGAAAATGAAAATGCCCCTTTCTTGGCTACACGGGGAGTCTTGAATGGCTTTGCAGTTCAGTCACGTTTTGAAAATTTCATACGCTTGCGAGTGGGTCCCCCCTGGATTTTTTTCTGCAAACCCGTGTCACAAGCCGACAACGCATGGAATTCCAGGCGTATTTTTTTATCCGGGAGGGGTGGTACACTCGGTACTTTGCTGGTGCGTTATGCCGTCACCGATGCATCCCGCCAACGCCGCCCGCTACTGCTGCAGATTTGTATGATGCGGGCTAAGGAAGCATATTTGCACGTTTAATTTTAGATTTTAAACTTTTTTTTGCAAATGCATTTTGGATTTCACTGCTTAGCGCAGTCTTTCTCCCTCCATGCTTCAGTTTTTGCGAAGGCAGTGCATTTGTATGGCTGCAGTGGCTGCGTGTGTGTTTGTGCAAATTGGATTTTGGGAAGAGGGAAAAATATGCATGCATATTGGCTGCATTATTCATACCAGCGGAAGCATCCTGACTGCATTAGCTGAAGCTACACTCGTATGGCTATATAATTAGCATTTTGGCTTTTTTTTCCTGAAAGAATTGTGGACCAAAGGGAAGGGTTCTTTGTATGGATTTGTTTTAAAACGTCAGCCTGAAATGATTACGGTTTAATAAATAGCCATCGCATCTTGCAGTATGTACATTTTTTGTACGCCGCACCTATGTAATAACAAATATTCATCGTGACGTGTGGAATTTTTGCAAAGAATAGTATTGCAAATGTCTTTTTTTCCCCTGACCAATATTGCTACTTGCAACTCTTGCTTTTGACCGTGGTTCTTTGTGATGCGACACACAACGCATCGCCTGGCCGTGTGTCAACACGGCCATCATGCTCACGCGCGCACCCTGGCGCTGTCATTTTGATTAAAATGGATTTTCACCAACAGCAAAAAATAAACCTATTGACTTGACGGTGAAATCCCTTGTAAAATCAGGGTTTGTTTACCTCCTCTGCTGTTTTGTATGATCGTTCCGTTGATAATTTCAACAGATATTTATATAATTTAACAGTTTGTTGTTTTTTATCATGCGTATTCTTTGATGCCTTGTGCTTTTTTGTGCGTGTTTTTGGCATTCAACCTAGTATTACGTGCCTTTATTTATTTAATAACGGGTATATATATTTTTTTACAAACACAAACCCCAGTCTATATCAGTGTCGTTAAATCAATTGTCTGCGCATATCGTGCGAGTGAGCCATCTGTGGATTAGCGTGGTGTAGATGAAAATCGGGTAATTGTGTTCTCTCCCCGTATTGATTTTTGTCTTTAATGATAGCACCTAAGCCCCCCGTGGATAATAACAGTAAGGCAGCTATTGCGAGCGGGCACATATGCAAGTTGGAGGTGTATCCTGTGTGAACCCAGCACAAACACGGGAATGCAAAGACAATTCCGTTTGGTTGCAAGCCTTAATTCCTATTCAATGATGAATCCCAGCCTCTGTAATCTGCCATCATAGCATGTTTACCGTAAACCCCCCCCACCCACCACCCCTATCTGTCTTTCTATTTCTCCCATTACCATCATCCTTTTTCACCTTCCTCTTTTGTACGATATTGATTAGCAGCTCTGTGCACGTGTGGCCTGCTGTATGTTGACACGCAAGCAGCTATAGATGAGTACATAAATGCTAATTGTTTGTGTTGGCGTGTCCTGCTTTCGCACGTGTTTGTGTTCTTGTATACGTCCGTGTGTGTGCGCGCGCGTGTACGCGTGCCATTGTGAGCATGTGAATGCCTCTAAATTGGCAATTGGTTTAAAGCCAAGGGGACAATGAAAGCTTTTATTTGCGCGTCGACCAGTAATCGTTTTCAATGCCGTGCTGCAACTGTAAATAAACGCCCGTGTAATTAATCCAAAAGTAGGCCCTAAATAATGCACGCCTACATTTGTTTACATCCCACATCGTGCGCACATTTGCACGAGCGTCGGCATACAAATCCGCCGCGCGCACGGGCAACCAATTCCTCTGCTGCAGCGCGTTCACGGACGCCTCTCAAAGGATGAGTGGCGCTCATGCATTAATCATGGCGAGACGAGCCACAAACAACGGGCTTGTTGTTTTTTGTAGTCGTCTCTCTCACCTTTCTTATTGCTTTGTTATGTTTCTGTCCTGGGTAATGATGACAGCACGGCGGAGTGCTGCTGCCGGTGAAATCGTTTTTTTTTCTCACAAATATCAGACGGTACCGCTGCCCCGGGGTGTCTGTGTGTCTGCTCACAGCATTTGGCGAAAGAGGAGGAGTCGGTGGGGGGGGGCGTGTGGAAGAAGGGATGAGATGCGCGGAGACGCAGCAGTGTGACGGGGGGGGGGGAGATTGGTGGGGGTGCATGCTGGGAGATGATAGAAAGAGGGAGAGGCATGTGATGTGCGCTGGATGGACGACTGGTTTGAAGGCAACTTACGAGAGGGCCGGGGTGGGGGGCATAATATCTAGGAGCAGTGGTTCCCGACCTGCGCTTGCAAATATAACGAGATTTTATGTTAATTTGTGAAAAATGTGTTGTCGGTGCATGTTGGTCCTCAAAAATGTTCTGAGAGTTGACGGTTGTGTGCCGGGCCACTGATCCGGGGAAACACTGATCCTAGGAGGATGCGCTGGGGACACACGTGGGGGAGGGGGGGGGATGCATCTGGTGGATGAGACAAATGCGATGATGCTCAGTGGCACGGAAAACCAGCCACGAGGGGAGTTTGCTGAGATTTTGCTCGGGCTGCCCGGCACATTGAGCAAGCGTGACGTTCCGGATTTACGTAACCTTTGGAACTCCATTGTGGTGGATAATGAGAGGGGAAGCTCTGGACCCAGCCACCCACCCGCAAGCACTCGGAGTCACGTTGACAATCCGAAAGCCATCGGGCGCATAACCCAAGAAGTGTTTACGTTCCATGCACGGCCAGGGTAGCAGAGATTTCCTTTTTTTTTAGGCGGTTCGTTGGTGAATCACGCGGATTTCCCTCTTGTCTGGGACACCTGCAGAGTGTGTGATTTATATGGCAGGACAGCAAGATGGTTGTTGACTTATTGGCAAATATATTTCCACACATTGTTGGGTGCTGCAATTGCCGTCGCCACACAAAAGCTTCCTCATGCAGGATCCTCCTGTAAAAAAAAGTCTTCTGGGTTAAATGAAGGTTTTTTTGCTTGTATTATTGAAATTGGTACAGCTGCGTTGGTTGCATGCATGTCTTATTCTTCTTCTTCCTGGCATGTTTCCCACTTAGCTGACGTCTGCCCTTCCTCATCCTCTCTCTCTCCACTCATTTCTCTCCTGGCCATATTCACATTCACTCCACAGTCTTTCCTGGAAAAATAAAGGATTCATAATCAACGTTTTTGGGTTTAGATCGCGTTATTTATAAATGTGTCGTAACCCTCCACCACCCGACACAGCCAATCAGTAAAAAATGTGTCACGTTGACAAAAGACAAATAGTTCACTGCTTTAGCCCACCGGTGTGTTGAAGCCACAACATTTACAATTTGAGTACGACGTTTCGCTGGTAATTGCGTGACACATTTTTTACTGATTGGCCGTGTCGGGTGGTGGAGGGTTACGACACATTTATAAATAACGCGATCTAAACCCAAAAACGTTGATTATGAATAACATTGGTCGCGAAAGCCTACGTGTTAAACCAAATAAAGGATTGTTAGTGTTGGGATGCTGCCACTGTGCAGGACTTGCAATCTAGATCTCCGGATGCCAGTTAGGTTTGATCTCCCAGCGCGGCAGTTAAAACAATGAGGCAAGTTTATTTAAATCCCCCCCCCCAACTGCCTCTGTCCACCGACCATTATTAATCGCTCCACCACAATTAGTCTATTGGCAGGTCACGTGCGGTGGGGTAAAGTGTGGGTGCTATCACCTATTCCCAGACATCTTGGCAGTGTGGAAGAGTAGGCTAAAATAACTGGCTTTAGAGGGAACTCTCCCGAGCTCCTTCTAGTGGATGACATTCTGCCAGTGGAGGGCGTTAGCAAGCAATTGCAAGGCCTCGGCCTATACTCTTGAATAATAATTTGTACACTTTTGCAAATTACAACTAAATTTGTCACATGTCCCAACCACTGATATGAACACAACATTGCCTTCGTGGTATGGCTGCAGCTGTTGTTGTCGCTGCGTGACGGTGCACGTTTGTGGCGCGGAACTGGTCCCCTCCATCCACACGCGTAGCCTCGGCATTTATTCCTGCGCTCACACTCGCTCGCTCTGGCTCGCTCTCGCGGTGCCTCGGAAAGTTCCGGTCATCCTCGCAGCAGCGGCGTTTGGCTAGCCATCGAACAAAGACGGTTATCGCATTGCGCCCTTTCAGATGCGCTTCTGCGGCCGTCCGGAACGTTCTCCCTTTCCGATATTATAAAGTCGCTACGTAGCCTACCGTGCGAACCTCCGATTAGCACGGTTGGCTACATACGGTGCTAAAGAAGTTCGACTTGCATACAAGTCGAGTGCTGCAAGCCCTTCTGTGGGGATGAGAAGATGCGCGCGGTGCCTTAGTGAGTCCGAAAATAAGAGCCAAGTTCTCTCGTGTGTGTGCCGCAGCAGGACGAGAAAGCCCGGCATTAGAGGCGCCCGTCCATCACTGAATGCACGGGGGGGGGGGGGGGGTTGGGTATGCACTGCTAAAGTAGGTCGGGAAAATGAGAGCACCGGGTAGATTGCGGGAGGGAGGCAATGGGGTTTGGTGTAAGTAAAAAAAATTACTCCCAAATGGGTATCCTGTTTGCGTTATCGAGGCAGGAGGGGATTTAAGAAACTTGCCCGTCGTTTCGACTGCCCTGCCGGGAGATGGAATCGAAGTGGCCATGGTGTAGCGGTGCTAACGGTGATAACCGTTACACCACGGCAGCAGCCCCCCTATAATAATAATATTAGGCACGTAAGATTAAATTTGCATATTACTCAAGCACCATTATGCTGATTTGGTGACCGCTCGCATGAACTGTTGCGGAAATTGTGATTATTACAGTATTTTCATCAGTGTCCAGCTGCTGTACACAATGTTCCAGGATATCGGGAGTCCTCGGGGGCGAGTGCGTGGGATGAGTGGTTGGGCCCGCAGGTGGCAGCCCATTGTGGCTTGACCTTAGCATTGAGGACAGTTCTCAGTGCTCTGCCAAGTCTC
>NW_026891834.1:0-13233 GCF_015708825.2 Lethenteron reissneri
CGAATTCCCTGGAGCTGGCAAAACGCTCATTATAGTGTCGCCAAATATCGTCCGAACGTCACGAAACTTCCACACGCTTTTCCAGCACACATAGACCCCATCAAACGGTAGAAATTGGCGGGATTGCTCTCATGTGCGTACGGGGCCTCGTTTCTCTCGCTCCGAATTCCCTGGAGCTGGGAAATCGCTCATTTTAGTTGTCGCCAAATATCGTAGGAACGTCACGAACCTTCCACACGCTTTTCCAGCAGATTTGCTCGTGCACCAAAAAACTTCAAAATTTTTACACATAGACCCATCAAACGGTAGAAATTGGCCGGGATTGCTCTCATGTGAGTTACGGGGCCTCGTTTCTCTCGCTCCGAATTCCCTGGAGCTGGCAAACGCTCATTATAGTGTCGCCAAATATCGTCCGAACGTCACGAAACTTCCACACGCTTTTCCAGCACACATAGACCCCATCAAACGGTAGAAATTGGCCGGGATTGCTCTCATGTGCGTTACGGGCCTCGTTTCTCTCGCTCCGAATTCCCTGAAGCTGGGAAATCGCTCATTATAGTGTCGCCAAATATCGTCCGAACGTCACGAAACTTCCACACGCCTTTCCAGCAGATTTTCCTCGTGCACCAAAAAAAGGTCAAAATTTTTACACACAGACCCCATCAAACGGTAGAAATTGGCCGGGATTGCTCTCATGTGAGTTACGGGGCCTCGTTTCTCTCGCTCCGAATTCCCTGAAGCTGGGAAATCGCAATTTTTTGTGTCGCCAAATATCGTACGAACGTCACGAACCTTCCACACGCTTTTCCAGCAGATTTGCTCGTGCACCAAAAAACGTCAAAATTTTTACACATAGACCCCATCAAACGGTAGAAATTGGCCGGGATTGCTCTCATGTGCGTTACGGGGCCTCGTTTCTCTCGCTCCGAATTCCCTGGAGCTGGCAAAACGCTCATTATAGTGTCGCCAAATATCGTCCGAACGTCACGAAACTTCCACACGCTTTTCCAGCACACATAGACCCCATAAAACGGTAGAAATTGGCCGGGATTGCTCTCATGTGCGTTACGGGGCCTCGTTTCTCTCGCTCCGAATTCCCTGGAGCTGGCAAAAACGCTCATTATAGTGTCGCCAAATATCGTCCGAACGTCACGAAACTTCCACACGCTTTTCCAGCACACATAGACCCCATCAAACGGTAGAAATTGGCCGGGATTGCTCTCATGTGCGTTACGGGGCCTCGTTTCTCTCGCTCCGAATTCCCTGGAGCTGGCAAAACGCTCATTATAGTGTCGCCAAATATCGTCCGAACGTCACGAAACTTCCACACGCTTTTCCAGCACACATAGACCCCATCAAACGGTAGAAATTGGCCGGGATTGCTCTCATGTGAGTTACGGGGCCTCGTTTCTCTCGCTCCGAATTCCCTGAAGCTGGGAAATCGCTCATTATAGTGTCGCCAAATATCGTCCGAACGTCACGAAACTTCCACACGCTTTTCCAGCACACATAGACCCCATCAAACGGTAGAAATTGGCCGGGATTGCTCTCATGTGCGTTACGGGGCCTCGTTTCTCTCGCTCCGAATTCCCTGGAGCTGGGAAATCGCTCATTTTAGTGTCGCCAAATATCGTAGGAACGTCACGAACCTTCCACACGCTTTTCCAGCAGATTTGCTCGTGCACCAAAAAACTTCAAAATTTTTACACATAGACCCCATCAAACGGTAGAAATTGGCCGGGATTGCTCTCATGTGAGTTACGGGGCCTCGTTTCTCTCGCTCCGAATTCCCTGAAGCTGGGAAATCGCTCATTATAGTGTCGCCAAATATCGTCCGAACGTCACGAAACTTCCACACGCCTTTCCAGCAGATTTTCTCGTGCACCAAAAAAAGTCAAAATTTTTACACACAGACCCCATCAAACGGTAGAAATTGGCCGGGATTGCTCTCATGTGAGTTACGGGGCCTCGTTTCTCTCGCTCCGAATTCCCTGAAGCTGGGAAATCGCAATTTTTTGTGTCGCCAAATATCGTACGAACGTCACGAACCTTCCACACGCTTTTCCAGCAGATTTGCTCGTGCACCAAAAAACGTCAAAATTTTTACACATAGACCCCATCAAACGGTAGAAATTGGCCGGGATTGCTCTCATGTGCGTTACGGGGCCTCGTTTCTCTCGCTCCGAATTCCCTGGAGCTGGCAAAACGCTCATTATAGTGTCGCCAAATATCGTCCGAACGTCACGAAACTTCCACACGCTTTTCCAGCACACATAGACCCCATAAAACGGTAGAAATTGGCCGGGATTGCTCTCATGTGCGTTACGGGGCCTCGTTTCTCTCGCTCCGAATTCCCTGGAGCTGGCAAAACGCTCATTATAGTGTCGCCAAATATCGTCCGAACGTCACGAAACTTCCACACGCCTTTCCAGCAGATTTGCTCGTGCACCAAAAAAAGTCAAAATTTTTACACACAGACCCCATCAAACGGTAGAAATTGGCCGGGATTGCTCTCATGTGAGTTACGGGGCCTCGTTTCTCTCGCTCCGAATTCCCTGAAGCTGGGAAATCGCTCATTATAGTGTCGCCAAATATCGTCCGAACGTCACGAAACTTCCACACGCCTTTCCAGCAGATTTTCTCGTGCACCAAAAAAAGTCAAAATTTTTACACACAGACCCCATCAAACGGTAGAAATTGGCCGGGATTGCTCTCATGTGAGTTACGGGGCCTCGTTTCTCTCGCTCCGAATTCCCTGAAGCTGGGAAATCGCAATTTTTTGTGTCGCCAAATATCGTACGAACGTCACGAACCTTCCACACGCTTTTCCAGCAGATTTGCTCGTGCACCAAAAAACGTCAAAATTTTTACACATAGACCCCATCAAACGGTAGAAATTGGCCGGGATTGCTCTCATGTGCGTTACGGGGCCTCGTTTCTCTCGCTCCGAATTCCCTGGAGCTGGCAAAACGCTCATTATAGTGTCGCCAAATATCGTCCGAACGTCACGAAACTTCCACACGCTTTTCCAGCACACATAGACCCCATAAAACGGTAGAAATTGGCCGGGATTGCTCTCATGTGCGTTACGGGGCCTCGTTTCTCTCGCTCCGAATTCCCTGGAGCTGGCAAAACGCTCATTATAGTGTCGCCAAATATCGTCCGAACGTCACGAAACTTCCACACGCCTTTCCAGCAGATTTGCTCGTGCACCAAAAAAAGTCAAAATTTTTACACACAGACCCCATCAAACGGTAGAAATTGGCCGGGATTGCTCTCATGTGCGTTACGGGGCCTCGTTTCTCTCGCTCCGAATTCCCTGGAGCTGGCAAAACGCTCATTATAGTGTCGCCAAATATCGTCCGAACGTCACGAAACTTCCACACGCCTTTCCAGCAGATTTGCTCGTGCACCAAAAAAAGTCAAAATTTTTACACACAGACCCCATCAAACGGTAGAAATTGGCCGGGATTGCTCTCATGTGCGTTACGGAGCATCGTTTCTTTCGCTCCGAATTCCCTGGAGCTGGCAAAACGCTCATTTTAGTGTCGCCAAATATGGTCCGAACGTCACGAAACTTCCACACGCCTTTCCAGCAGATTTGCTCGTGTACCAAAAAAAGTCAAAATTTTTACACATAGACCCCATCAAACGGTAGAAATTGGACGGGATTGCTCTCACGTGCGTTACGGGGCCTCGTTTCTCTCGCTCCGAATTCCCTGGAGCTGGCAAAACGCTCATTATAGTGTCGCCAAATATCGTCCGAACGTCACGAAACTTCCACACGCTTTTCCAGCACACATAGACCCCATCAAACGGTAGAAATTGGACGGGATTGCTCTCATGTGCGTTACGGGGCCTCGTTTCTCTCGCTCCGAATTCCCTGAAGCTGGCAAATCGCTCATTATAGTGTCGCCAAATATCGTCCGAACGTCACGAAACTTCCACACGCTTTTCCAGCACACATAGACCCCATCAAACGGTAGAAATTGGCCGGGATTGCTCTCATGTGCGTTACGGGGCCTCGTTTCTCTCGCTCCGAATTCCCTGGAGCTGGCAAAACGCTCATTATAGTGTCGCCAAATATGGTCCGAACGTCACGAACCTTCCACACGCTTTTCCAGCAGATTTGCTCGTGCACCAAAAAACTTCAAAATTTTTACACATAGACCCCATCAAACGGTAGAAATTGGCCGGGATTGCTCTCATGTGAGTTACGGGGCCTCGTTTCTCTCGCTCCGAATTCCCTGGAGCTGGGAAATCGCTCATTTTAGTGTCGCCAAATATCGTAGGAACGTCACGAACCTTCCACACGCTTTTCCAGCAGATTTGCTCGTGCACCAAAAAACGTCAAAATTTTTACACATAGACCCCATCAAACGGTAGAAATTGGCCGGGATTGCTCTCATGTGCGTTACGGGGCCTCGTTTCTCTCGCTCCGAATTCCCTGGAGCTGGCAAAACGCTCATTATAGTGTCGCCAAATATCGTCCGAACGTCACGAAACTTCCACACGCTTTTCCAGCACACATAGACCCCATAAAACGGTAGAAATTGGCCGGGATTGCTCTCATGTGCGTTACGGGGCCTCGTTTCTCTCGCTCCGAATTCCCTGGAGCTGGCAAAACGCTCATTATAGTGTCGCCAAATATCGTCCGAACGTCACGAAACTTCCACACGCCTTTCCAGCAGATTTTCTCGTGCACCAAAAAAAGTCAAAATTTTTACACACAGACCCCATCAAACGGTAGAAATTGGCCGGGATTGCTCTCATGTGAGTTACGGGGCCTCGTTTCTCTCGCTCCGAATTCCCTGAAGCTGGGAAATCGCAATTTTTTGTGTCGCCAAATATCGTACGAACGTCACGAACCTTCCACACGCTTTTCCAGCAGATTTGCTCGTGCACCAAAAAACGTCAAAATTTTTACACATAGACCCCATCAAACGGTAGAAATTGGCCGGGATTGCTCTCATGTGCGTTACGGGGCCTCGTTTCTCTCGCTCCGAATTCCCTGGAGCTGGCAAAACGCTCATTATAGTGTCGCCAAATATCGTCCGAACGTCACGAAACTTCCACACGCTTTTCCAGCACACATAGACCCCATAAAACGGTAGAAATTGGCCGGGATTGCTCTCATGTGCGTTACGGGGCCTCGTTTCTCTCGCTCCGAATTCCCTGGAGCTGGCAAAACGCTCATTATAGTGTCGCCAAATATCGTCCGAACGTCACGAAACTTCCACACGCCTTTCCAGCAGATTTGCTCGTGCACCAAAAAAAGTCAAAATTTTTACACACAGACCCCATCAAACGGTAGAAATTGGCCGGGATTGCTCTCATGTGAGTTACGGGGCCTCGTTTCTCTCGCTCCGAATTCCCTGAAGCTGGGAAATCGCTCATTATAGTGTCGCCAAATATCGTCCGAACGTCACGAAACTTCCACACGCCTTTCCAGCAGATTTTCTCGTGCACCAAAAAAAGTCAAAATTTTTACACACAGACCCCATCAAACGGTAGAAATTGGCCGGGATTGCTCTCATGTGAGTTACGGGGCCTCGTTTCTCTCGCTCCGAATTCCCTGAAGCTGGGAAATCGCAATTTTTTGTGTCGCCAAATATCGTACGAACGTCACGAACCTTCCACACGCTTTTCCAGCAGATTTGCTCGTGCACCAAAAAACGTCAAAATTTTTACACATAGACCCCATCAAACGGTAGAAATTGGCCGGGATTGCTCTCATGTGCGTTACGGGGCCTCGTTTCTCTCGCTCCGAATTCCCTGGAGCTGGCAAAACGCTCATTATAGTGTCGCCAAATATCGTCCGAACGTCACGAAACTTCCACACGCTTTTCCAGCACACATAGACCCCATAAAACGGTAGAAATTGGCCGGGATTGCTCTCATGTGCGTTACGGGGCCTCGTTTCTCTCGCTCCGAATTCCCTGGAGCTGGCAAAACGCTCATTATAGTGTCGCCAAATATCGTCCGAACGTCACGAAACTTCCACACGCTTTTCCAGCACACATAGACCCCATCAAACGGTAGAAATTGGCCGGGATTGCTCTCATGTGCGTTACGGGGCCTCGTTTCTCTCGCTCCGAATTCCCTGGAGCTGGCAAAACGCTCATTATAGTGTCGCCAAATATCGTCCGAACGTCACGAAACTTCCACACGCTTTTCCAGCACACATAGACCCCATCAAACGGTAGAAATTGGCCGGGATTGCTCTCATGTGCGTTACGGGGCCTCGTTTCTCTCGCTCCGAATTCCCTGGAGCTGGGAAATCGCTCATTTTAGTGTCGCCAAATATCGTAGGAACGTCACGAACCTTCCACACGCTTTTCCAGCAGATTTGCTCGTGCACCAAAAAACTTCAAAATTTTTACACATAGACCCCATCAAACGGTAGAAATTGGCCGGGATTGCTCTCATGTGAGTTACGGGGCCTCGTTTCTCTCGCTCCGAATTCCCTGAAGCTGGGAAATCGCTCATTATAGTGTCGCCAAATATCGTCCGAACGTCACGAAACTTCCACACGCTTTTCCAGCACACATAGACCCCATCAAACGGTAGAAATTGGCCGGGATTGCTCTCATGTGCGTTACGGGGCCTCGTTTCTCTCGCTCCGAATTCCCTGGAGCTGGGAAATCGCTCATTTTAGTGTCGCCAAATATCGTAGGAACGTCACGAACCTTCCACACGCTTTTCCAGCAGATTTGCTCGTGCACCAAAAAACTTCAAAATTTTTACACATAGACCCCATCAAACGGTAGAAATTGGCCGGGATTGCTCTCATGTGAGTTACGGGGCCTCGTTTCTCTCGCTCCGAATTCCCTGAAGCTGGGAAATCGCTCATTATAGTGTCGCCAAATATCGTCGGAACGTCACGAAACTTCCACACGCTTTTCCAGCACACATAGACCCCATCAAACGGTAGAAATTGGCCGGGATTGCTCTCATGTGCGTTACGGGGCCTCGTTTCTCTCGCTCCGAATTCCCTGGAGCTGGCAAAACGCTCATTATAGTGTCGCCAAATATGGTCCGAACGTCACGAAACTTCCACACGCCTTTCCAGCAGATTTGCTCGTGTACCAAAAAAAGTCAAAATTTTTACACATAGACCCCATCAAACGGTAGAAATTGGCCGGGATTGCTCTCATGTGCGTTACGGGGCCTCGTTTCTCTCGCTCCGAATTCCCTGGAGCTGGCAAAACGCTCATTATAGTGTCGCCAAATATCGTCCGAACGTCACGAAACTTCCACACGCTTTTCCAGCACACATAGACCCCATCAAACGGTAGAAATTGGCCGGGATTGCTCTCATGTGCGTTACGGAGCATCGTTTCTCTCGCTCCGAATTCCCTGAAGCTGGGAAATCGCAATTTTTTGTGTCGCCAAATATCGTACGAACGTCACGAACCTTCCACACGCTTTTCCAGCAGATTTTCTCGTGCACCAAAAAAAGTCAAAATTTTTACACACAGACCCCATCAAACGGTAGAAATTGGCCGGGATTGCTCTCATGTGCGTTACGGAGCATCGTTTCTTTCGCTCCGAATTCCCTGGAGCTGGCAAAACGCTCATTTTATTGTCGCCAAATATGGTCCGAACGTCACGAAACTTCCACACGCCTTTCCAGCAGATTTGCTCGTGCACCAAAAAAAGTCAAAATTTTTACACATAGACCCCATCAAACGGTAGAAATTGGCCGGGATTGCTCTCATGTGCGTTACGGGGCCTCGTTTCTCTCGCTCCGAATTCCCTGGAGCTGGCAAAACGCTCATTATAGTGTCGCCAAATATCGTCCGAACGTCACGAAACTTCCACACGCCTTTCCAGCAGATTTGCTCGTGCACCAAAAAAAGTCAAAATTTTTACACACAGACCCCATCAAACGGTAGAAATTGGCCGGGATTGCTCTCATGTGAGTTACGGGGCCTCGTTTCTCTCGCTCCGAATTCCCTGAAGCTGGGAAATCGCTCATTATAGTGTCGCCAAATATCGTCCGAACGTCACGAAACTTCCACACGCCTTTCCAGCAGATTTTCTCGTGCACCAAAAAAAGTCAAAATTTTTACACACAGACCCCATCAAACGGTAGAAATTGGCCGGGATTGCTCTCATGTGAGTTACGGGGCCTCGTTTCTCTCGCTCCGAATTCCCTGAAGCTGGGAAATCGCAATTTTTTGTGTCGCCAAATATCGTACGAACGTCACGAACCTTCCACACGCTTTTCCAGCAGATTTGCTCGTGCACCAAAAAACGTCAAAATTTTTACACATAGACCCCATCAAACGGTAGAAATTGGCCGGGATTGCTCTCATGTGCGTTACGGGGCCTCGTTTCTCTCGCTCCGAATTCCCTGGAGCTGGCAAAACGCTCATTATAGTGTCGCCAAATATCGTCCGAACGTCACGAAACTTCCACACGCTTTTCCAGCACACATAGACCCCATAAAACGGTAGAAATTGGCCGGGATTGCTCTCATGTGCGTTACGGGGCCTCGTTTCTCTCGCTCCGAATTCCCTGGAGCTGGCAAAACGCTCATTATAGTGTCGCCAAATATCGTCCGAACGTCACGAAACTTCCACACGCTTTTCCAGCACACATAGACCCCATCAAACGGTAGAAATTGGCCGGGATTGCTCTCATGTGCGTTACGGGGCCTCGTTTCTCTCGCTCCGAATTCCCTGGAGCTGGCAAAACGCTCATTATAGTGTCGCCAAATATCGTCCGAACGTCACGAAACTTCCACACGCTTTTCCAGCACACATAGACCCCATCAAACGGTAGAAATTGGCCGGGATTGCTCTCATGTGAGTTACGGGGCCTCGTTTCTCTCGCTCCGAATTCCCTGAAGCTGGGAAATCGCTCATTATAGTGTCGCCAAATATCGTCCGAACGTCACGAAACTTCCACACGCTTTTCCAGCACACATAGACCCCATCAAACGGTAGAAATTGGCCGGGATTGCTCTCATGTGCGTTACGGGGCCTCGTTTCTCTCGCTCCGAATTCCCTGGAGCTGGGAAATCGCTCATTTTAGTGTCGCCAAATATCGTAGGAACGTCACGAACCTTCCACACGCTTTTCCAGCAGATTTGCTCGTGCACCAAAAAACTTCAAAATTTTTACACATAGACCCCATCAAACGGTAGAAATTGGCCGGGATTGCTCTCATGTGAGTTACGGGGCCTCGTTTCTCTCGCTCCGAATTCCCTGAAGCTGGGAAATCGCTCATTATAGTGTCGCCAAATATCGTCCGAACGTCACGAAACTTCCACACGCCTTTCCAGCAGATTTTCTCGTGCACCAAAAAAAGTCAAAATTTTTACACACAGACCCCATCAAACGGTAGAAATTGGCCGGGATTGCTCTCATGTGAGTTACGGGGCCTCGTTTCTCTCGCTCCGAATTCCCTGAAGCTGGGAAATCGCAATTTTTTGTGTCGCCAAATATCGTACGAACGTCACGAACCTTCCACACGCTTTTCCAGCAGATTTGCTCGTGCACCAAAAAACGTCAAAATTTTTACACATAGACCCCATCAAACGGTAGAAATTGGCCGGGATTGCTCTCATGTGCGTTACGGGGCCTCGTTTCTCTCGCTCCGAATTCCCTGGAGCTGGCAAAACGCTCATTATAGTGTCGCCAAATATCGTCCGAACGTCACGAAACTTCCACACGCTTTTCCAGCACACATAGACCCCATAAAACGGTAGAAATTGGCCGGGATTGCTCTCATGTGCGTTACGGGGCCTCGTTTCTCTCGCTCCGAATTCCCTGGAGCTGGCAAAACGCTCATTATAGTGTCGCCAAATATCGTCCGAACGTCACGAAACTTCCACACGCCTTTCCAGCAGATTTGCTCGTGCACCAAAAAAAGTCAAAATTTTTACACACAGACCCCATCAAACGGTAGAAATTGGCCGGGATTGCTCTCATGTGAGTTACGGGGCCTCGTTTCTCTCGCTCCGAATTCCCTGAAGCTGGGAAATCGCTCATTATAGTGTCGCCAAATATCGTCCGAACGTCACGAAACTTCCACACGCCTTTCCAGCAGATTTTCTCGTGCACCAAAAAAAGTCAAAATTTTTACACACAGACCCCATCAAACGGTAGAAATTGGCCGGGATTGCTCTCATGTGAGTTACGGGGCCTCGTTTCTCTCGCTCCGAATTCCCTGAAGCTGGGAAATCGCAATTTTTTGTGTCGCCAAATATCGTACGAACGTCACGAACCTTCCACACGCTTTTCCAGCAGATTTGCTCGTGCACCAAAAAACGTCAAAATTTTTACACATAGACCCCATCAAACGGTAGAAATTGGCCGGGATTGCTCTCATGTGCGTTACGGGGCCTCGTTTCTCTCGCTCCGAATTCCCTGGAGCTGGCAAAACGCTCATTATAGTGTCGCCAAATATCGTCCGAACGTCACGAAACTTCCACACGCTTTTCCAGCACACATAGACCCCATAAAACGGTAGAAATTGGCCGGGATTGCTCTCATGTGCGTTACGGGGCCTCGTTTCTCTCGCTCCGAATTCCCTGGAGCTGGCAAAACGCTCATTATAGTGTCGCCAAATATCGTCCGAACGTCACGAAACTTCCACACGCCTTTCCAGCAGATTTGCTCGTGCACCAAAAAAGTCAAAATTTTACACACAGACCCCATCAAACGGTAGAAATTGGCCGGGATTGCTCTCATGTGCGTTACGGGGCCTCGTTTCTCTCGCTCCGAATTCCCTGGAGCTGGCAAAACGCTCATTATAGTGTCGCCAAATATCGTCCGAACGTCACGAAACTTCCACACGCCTTTCCAGCAGATTTGCTCGTGCACCAAAAAAAGTCAAAATTTTTACACACAGACCCCATCAAACGGTAGAAATTGGCCGGGATTGCTCTCATGTGCGTTACGGAGCATCGTTTCTTTCGCTCCGAATTCCCTGGAGCTGGCAAAACGCTCATTTTAGTGTCGCCAAATATGGTCCGAACGTCACGAAACTTCCACACGCCTTTCCAGCAGATTTGCTCGTGTACCAAAAAAAGTCAAAATTTTTACACATAGACCCCATCAAACGGTAGAAATTGGACGGGATTGCTCTCACGTGCGTTACGGGGCCTCGTTTCTCTCGCTCCGAATTCCCTGGAGCTGGCAAAACGCTCATTATAGTGTCGCCAAATATCGTCCGAACGTCACGAAACTTCCACACGCTTTTCCAGCACACATAGACCCCATCAAACGGTAGAAATTGGACGGGATTGCTCTCATGTGCGTTACGGGGCCTCGTTTCTCTCGCTCCGAATTCCCTGAAGCTGGGAAATCGCTCATTATAGTGTCGCCAAATATCGTCCGAACGTCACGAAACTTCCACACGCTTTTCCAGCACACATAGACCCCATCAAACGGTAGAAATTGGCCGGGATTGCTCTCATGTGCGTTACGGGGCCTCGTTTCTCTCGCTCCGAATTCCCTGGAGCTGGGAAATCGCTCATTTTAGTGTCGCCAAATATCGTAGGAACGTCACGAACCTTCCACACGCTTTTCCAGCAGATTTGCTCGTGCACCAAAAAACTTCAAAATTTTTACACATAGACCCCATCAAACGGTAGAAATTGGCCGGGATTGCTCTCATGTGAGTTACGGGGCCTCGTTTCTCTCGCTCCGAATTCCCTGGAGCTGGGAAATCGCTCATTTTAGTGTCGCCAAATATCGTAGGAACGTCACGAACCTTCCACACGCTTTTCCAGCAGATTTGCTCGTGCACCAAAAAACGTCAAAATTTTTACACATAGACCCCATCAAACGGTAGAAATTGGCCGGGATTGCTCTCATGTGCGTTACGGGGCCTCGTTTCTCTCGCTCCGAATTCCCTGAAGCTGGGAAATCGCAATTTTTTGTGTCGCCAAATATCGTAGCAACGTCACGAACCTTCCACACGCTTTTCCAGCAGATTTTCTCGTGCACCAAAAAAAGTCAAAATTTTTACACACAGACCCCATCAAACGGTAGAAATTGGCCGGGATTGCTCTCATGTGCGTTACGGGGCCTCGTTTCTCTCGCTCCGAATTCCCTGGAGCTGGCAAAACGCTCATTATAGTGTCGCCAAATATGGTCCGAACGTCACGAAACTTCCACAACGCCTTTCCAGCAGATTTGCTCGTGTACCAAAAAAGTCAAAATTTTACACATAGACCCCCATCAACGGTAGAAATTGGACGGGATTGCTCTCCGTGCGTTACGGGGCCCTCGTTCTCTCTCTCCGATCCGAATTCCTCTGGAGCGGCAAAACGCTCATTTATAGTGTCGCCAAATATGCGTGCCGAACGTTCACGAACTTCCACACGGCTTTTCCAGCACACATAGACCCCATCAAACGGTAGAAATTGGTACGGGATTGCTCTCACGTGCGTTACGGAGGGCCTCGTTTCTCTCGCTCCGAATTCCCTGGAGCTGGCAAAACGCTCATGTATAGTGTCGCCAAATATCGTCACGAAACCGACAATTCACGAAACTTTCCACACGCTTTTCCAGCCACATAGACCCCATCAAACGGTAGTAGAAATTGGCGCGGGATTGCTTCATGTGCGTTCGGGGCCTCGTTTCTATCGCTCCGACCGAATTCCCTGGAGCTGGGAAATCCGCTCATTTAGTGTCGCCAAATATCGTAGGAACGTCACGAACCCTTCCACTACGCTTTTCCAGCGATTTGCTCGTGCACCAAAAAAGCTTCAAAATTTTTACACATAGCCCAATCAAACGGTAGAAATTTGTGCCGGGATTGCTCGTCATGTGAGTTACGGGGCCTCGTTTATCTCTCGCTCCGAATGTCCCTGAGCTCGGGAAAATCGCTCTCTATAGTGTCGCCAATATATCGTCCCGAACGTCACGAACTATCCACACGCTTTTCCAGCACACATAGACCCCATCAAACGGTAGAAATTGGCCGGGATTGCTCTCATGTGCGTTACGGGGCCTCGTTTCTCTCGCTCCGAATTCCCTGGAGCTGGGAAATCGCTCATTTTAGTGTCGCCAAATATCGTAGGAACGTCACGAACCTTCCACACGCTTTTCCAGCAGATTTGCTCGTGCACCAAAAACTTCAAAATTTTTACACATAGACCCCATCAAACGGTAGAAATTGGCCGGGATTGCTCTCATGTGAGTTACGGGGCCTCGTTTCTCTCGCTCCGAATTCCCTGAAGCTGGGAAATCGCTCATTATAGTGTCGTCGCCA
>NW_026891835.1:0-13119 GCF_015708825.2 Lethenteron reissneri
TCGTACGGGATTTCGTACAGATTTTGGACGGGATTTCGGACGGGATTTCGGACGGGATTTCGGATGAGATTTCGGACTGGATTTCGTACAGGATTTCGTACGGGATTTTGGACTGGATTTCGGACGGGATTTCGGACGGGATTTCGTACGGGATTTCGGACGGGATTCAGACGGGATTTCGGACGGGATTTCGTATGGGATTTCATACGGATTTCGTACTGGATTCGTACGGGATTTCGGACGGGATTTCGGACGGGATTTCGGACGGGATTTCGAACGGGATTTCGGACGGGATTTCGATTTCGGACGGGATTTCGTACGGGATTTCGATTTCGTACAGGATTTCGAAGGAATTTCGATTTCGTACGGGATTTCGTACGGGATTTCTATTTCGTACGGGATGTCGAACGGGATTTTGTAGGGATTTCGATTTCGTACAGGATTTCGGACGGATTTCGATTTCAGACGGGATTTTTCGTACGGGCTTTCGTATGGGATTTCGATTTCTACGGGATTTCGTACGGGATTTCGATTTAGTACGGATTTTGTAGGGATTTCTATTTCGTACGGGATTTGTAGGGATTTCCGACGGGATTTTGATTCCTACGGGATTTCGTACGGGATTTCGATTTCGTACGGGATTTCGTATGGGATTTTGTATGGGATTTCGTACAGGATTTTGTAGGGATTTCGGACGGGATTTCGGAAGGATCAGACGGGATTTCGGACGGATTTCGGACGGGATTTCGGACGGGATTTCGGACGGGATTTCGTACGGGATTTCAATTTCATACGGGATTTCGATTTCGTACGGGATTTCGTACAGGATTTCGTACGGGATGTCGTACGGGATTTGGACTGGATTTCGGACGGGATTTCGGACGGGATTTCGGATGGGATTTCGGACTGGATTTCGTACAGGATTCGTACGGGATGTCGTACAGGATTTTGGACGGGATTTCGGACGGGATTTCGGACGGATTTCGATGAGATTTCGGACTGGATTTCGAACTGGATTTTGTATGGGATTTCGTACGGGATTTCGGACTGATTTCGGACGGGATTTCGGACGGGATTTCGTATGGGATTTCGGGGATTTCAGACGGGATTTCGGACGGGGATTTCGTATGGGATTTCGTACGGGATTTCGTACGGATTTCGTACAGATTCGGACGGAATTTCGGACGGGATTTCGGACGGGATTTCTTACGGGATTTCGTACTGGATTTCGTACGGATTTCGGACTGGATTTCGGACGCGATTCGGACGGGATTTCGGATGGGATTTCGTACAGGATTTTGTATGGATTTCGTACGGGATTTTGGACTGGATTTCGGACGGGATTTCGACGGATTTCGTACGGGATTTCGGACGGGATTTCAGACGGATTTCGGACGGGATTTCGTAGGGGATTTCGTACGGGATTTCGTACTGGATTTCATACGGGATTTTCGGACGGGATTTCGGAAGGGATTTCGGACGGGATTTCGAACGGGATTTCGGACGGATTTCGATTTCGGACGGGATTTCGTACGGGATTTCGATTTCGTACAGGATTCGAACGGGATTTCGATTTCGTACGGGATTTCATACGGGATTTCTATTTCGTACGGAATGTCGAACGGGATTTCGTACGGATTTCGATTTCGTACGGATTTCGGACGGGATTTCGATTTCAGACGGGATTCGTACGGGATTTCGTATGGGATTTCGATTTCCTACGGGATTTCGTACGGGATTTCGATTTAGTACGGGATTTGTAGGGATTTCTATTTCGTACGGGATTTCTGACGGGATTTCCGACGGGATTTTGATTTCCTACGGATTTCGTACGGGATTCGATTTCGTACGGGATTTCGTATGGGATTTTGTATGGGATTTCGTACAGGATTTCGTACGGGATTCGGACGGGATTTCGGACAGGATTCAGACGGGATTTCGGACGGGATTTCGGACGGGATTTCGGACGGGATTTCGTACGGGATTTCATTTCATAGGGATTTCGATTTCGTACGGGATTCGTACAGGATTTCGTACGGGATGTCGTACGGGATTTGGACGGGATTTCGGACGGGATTTCGGACGGGATTTCGGATGGGATTTCGGACTGGATTTCGTACAGATTTCGTACGGGATGTCGTACAGGATTTTGGACGGGATTTCGGACGGATTTCGGACGGGATTTCGGATGAGATTTTGGACGGATTTCGAACTGGATTTTGTATGGGATTTCGTACGGGATTTCGGACTGGATTTCGGACGGGATTTCGGACGGGATTTCGTATGGGATTTCGGACGGGATTTCAGACGGGATTTCGGACGGGATTTCGTATGGGATTCGTACGGGATTTCGTACGGGATTTCGTACAGGATTCGGACGGGATTTCGGACGGATTTCGTACGGGATTTCTTACGGATTTCGTACTGGATTTCGTACGGGATTTCGGACTGGATTTCGGACGCGATTTCGGACGGGATTTCGGATGGGATTTCGTACGGATTTCGTACGGGATTTCGTACTGGATTTCGTACGGGATTTCGGACGGGATTTCGGACGGATTTCGGACGGGATTTCGAACGGGATTTCGTACGGGATGTCGTACAGGATTTGGACGGGATTTCGGACGGGATTCGGACGGGATTTCGGATGAGATTTCGGACTGGATTTCGTACAGGATTTCGTACGGGATTTCGATTTAGTACGGAATTTTGTAGGGATTTCTATTTCGTACGGGATTTCTGACGGGATTTCCACGGGATTTTGATTTCCTACGGGATTTCGTACGGATTTCGATTTCGTACGGGATTTTGTATGGGATTTTGTATGGATTTCGTACAGGATTTCGTACGGGATTTCGGACGGGATTTCGGACAGGATTTCAGACGGGATTTCGGACGGATTTCGACGGGATTTCGGACGGGATTTCGTACGGGATTCAATTCATACGGGATTTCGATTTCGTACGGGATTTCGTACAGGATTTCGTACGGGATGTCGTAGGGATTTTGGACGGGATTTCGGACGGGATTTCGGACGGGATTTCGGATGGGATTTCGGACTGGATTTCGTACAGGATTTTCGTACGGGATGTCGTACAGGATTTTGGACGGGATTTCGGACGGGATTTCGGACGGGATTTCGGATGAGATTTTGGACTGGATTCGAACTGGATTTTGTTATGGGATTTCGTACGGGATTCGGACTGGATTTCGGACGGGATTTCGGACGGGATTTCGTATGGGATTTCGGACGGGATTTCAGACGGGGATTTCGGACGGGATTTCGTACGGGATTTCGTACGGGATTTCGTACGGGATTTCGTACAGGATTTCGGACGGGATTTCGGACGGGATTTCGTACGGGATTTCTTACGGGATTTCGTACTGGATTTCGTTACGGGATTCGGACTGGATTTCGGACGCGATTTCGGACGGGATTTCGGATGGGATTTCGTACGGGATTTCGTACGGGATTCGTACGGGATTTCGATTTCGTACGAAATTTCGATTTCGTCCGGGATATCGTATGGATTTCGATTTTGTACAGATTTCGGACTGGATTCGTACAGGATTTCGTACGGGATTTCGGAAGGATTCGGACTGGTTTTTGGACGGGATTTCGGACGTGATTTAGATTTTGGCGGGATTTAGATTTCGGAAGAGATTTCGTATGGGAATTTCGTACGGGATTTCGATTTCGTACGGGATTTCGTACGGGATTTCGATTTCATACGGGATTTCGATTTCGTACGGGATTTCGTACAGGATTTCGTACGGGATGTCGTACAGGATTTTGGACAGGATTTCGGACGGGATTTCGGACTGGATTTCGTACAGGATTTCGTACGGGATGTCGTACAGGATTTTGGACGGGATTTCGGACGGGGATTTCGGACGGGATTTCGGATGGATTTCGGACTGGATTTCGTACAGGATTACGTACGGGATGTCGTACAGGATTTTGGACGGGATTTCGGACGGGATTTCGGACGGGATTTCGGATGAGATTCGGACTGGATTTCGAACTGGATTTTGTATGGGATTTCGTACGGGATTTCGGACCTGGATTCGGACGGGATTTCGGACGGGATTTCGTACGGGATTTCGGGACGGGATTTCAGACGGGATTTCGGACGGATTTCGTACGGATTTTCGTACGGGATTTCGTACGGGATTTCGTACAGGATTTCGGAGGGATTTCGGACGGGATTTCGTACGGGATTTCTTACGGGATTTCGTACTGGATTTCGTACGGGATTTCGGACTGGATTTCGGACGCGATTTCGGACGGGATTTCGGATGGGATTTCGTACGGGATTTCGTACGGGATTTCGTACGGGATTTCGATTTCGTACGGGATTTCGATGTCGTACGGGATTTCGTACGGGATTACGATTTTGTACGGGATTTCGGACTGGATTTCGTACAAGATTTCGTACGGGATTTCGGAAGGTATTTCGGACTGGATTTCGTACAGGATTTCGTACGGGATTTCGTACGGGATTTCGATTTCATACGGATTTCGATTTCGTACGGGATTTCGTACAGGATTTCGTACGGGATGTCGTACGGGATTTCGGACGGGATTTTGGATGGGATTTCGGACTGGATTTCGTACAGGATTTCGTACGGGATTTCGTACAGGATTTTGGATGGGATTTCGGACGGGATTTCGGACTGGATTTCGTACAGGATTTCGTACGGGATGTCGTACAGGATTTTGGACGGGATTTCGGATGGGATTTCGGACGGGATTTCGGATGAGATTTCGGACTGGATTTCGTACAGGATTTTGTATGGGATTTCGTACGGGATTTCGGACTGGATTTCGGATGGGATTTCGGACGGGATTTCGTACGGGATTTCGGACGGGATTTCGGACAGGATTTCGGATGAGATTTCGGACTGTATTTCGTACAGGATTTTGTATGGGATTTCGTACGGGATTTTGGACTGGATTTCAGACGGGATTTCGGACGGGATTTCGTACGGGATTTTGGATGGGATTTCAGACGGGATTTCGGACGGGATTTTGTATGGGATTTCGTACGGGATTTCATACTGGATTTCGTACGGGATTTCGGACGGGATTTCGGATGGGATTTCGGACGGGATTTCGAACGGGATTTCGGACGGGATTTCGATTTCGGACGGGATTTCGTACGGGATTTCGATTTCGTACAGGATTTCGAACGGGATTTCGATTTCGTACGGATTTCGTACGGGATTTCTATTTCGTACGGGATGTCGAACGGGATTTTGTAAGGGATTTCGATTTCGTACAGGATTTCGGACGGGATTTCGATTTCAGACGGGATTTCGCACGGGATTTCGTATGGGATTTCGATTTCCTACGGGATTTCCGACGGGATTTTGATTTCCTACGGGATTTCGTACGGGATTTCGATTTCGTACGAGATTTCGTATGGGATTTTGTATGGGATTTCGTACAGGATTTCGTACGGGATTTCGGACGGGATTTCGGACAGGATTTCAGACGGGATTTCGGACGGGATTTGATTTCGGACGGGATTTCGTACGGGATTTCAATTTCATACGGGATTTCGATTTCGTACGGGATTTCGTACAGGATTTCGTACGGGATGTCGTACGGGATTTTGGACGGGATTTCGGACGGGATTTCGGACGGGATTTCGGATGGGATTTCGGACTGGATTTCGTACAGGATTTCGTACTGGATGTCGTACAGGATTTTGGACGGGATTTCGGACGGGATTTCGGACGGGATTTCGGACGGGATTTCGGACGGGATTTCGGACGGGATTTTGTACAGGATTTCGGACGGGATTTCAGACGGGATTTCGGACGGGATTTCGCATGGGATTTCGTACGGGATTTTGTACGGGATTTCGTACAGGATTTCGGACGGGATTTCGGACGGGATTTCGTACGGGATTTCTTACGGGATTTCGTACTGGATTTCGTACGGGATTTCGGACTGGATTTCGTATGGGATTTCGATTTCGTACGAAATTTCGATTTCGTCCGGGATATCGTATGGGATTTCGATTTTGTACAGGTTTTCGGACTGGATTTCGTACTGGATTTTGTATGGGATTTCGTACGGGATTTCGGACGGGATTTCGGACGGGATTTCGGACGGGATTTGTACAGGATTTCGGACGGGATTTCAGACGGGATTTCGGACGGGATTTCGCATGGGATTTCGTACGGGATTTTGTACGGGATTTCGTACAGGATTTCGGACGGGATTTCGGACGGGATTTCGTACGGGATTTCTTACGGGATTTCGTACTGGATTTCGTACGGGATTTCGGACTGGATTTCGTATGGGATTTCGATTTCGTACGAAATTTCGATTTCGTCCGGGATATCGTATGGGATTTCGATTTTGTACAGGTTTTCGGACTGGATTTCGTACAGGATTTCGTACGGGATTTCGGAAGGGATTTCGGACTGGTTTTTTGACGGGATTTCGGACGTGATTTAGATTTTGGACGGGATTTAGATTTCGGAAGGGATTTCGTATGGGATTTCGTACGGGATTTCGATTTCGTACGGGATTTCGTACGGGATTCGTACGGGATTTCGATTTCATACAGGATTTCGATTTCGTACGGGATTTCGTACAGGATTTTGTACGGGATGTCGTACGGGATTTCGGACGGGATTTCGGATGGGATTTCGGACTGGATTCGGATGGATTCGTACGGGATGTCGTACAGGATTTTGGACGGGATTTCGGCACGGGATTTCGGGACGGGATTTCGATTAGATTTTCGGACTGGATTTCGTACAGGATTTTGTATGGGATTTCGTACGGGATTTTGGACTGGATTTCAGGACGGGATTTCGGACGGGATTTCGTACGGGATTCGGACGGGATTTCAGACGGGATTTCGGACGGGATTTCGTATGGGATTTTCATACGGGATTTCGTAATGGATTTCGTACGGGAATTCGGACGGGATTTCGGACGGGATTTCGGACGGGATTTCGAACGGGAATTTCGGACGGGATTTCGCTTTCGGACGAGATTTCGTTCGATTTCGTACGGGATTTAGAACGGATTTCGATTTCGTACGGGATTACGTACGGGATTTCTATTTCGTACGGGAGTCGAACGGGATTTTGTAAGGGATTTCGATTTCGTACAGGATTTCGGACGGGATTTCGATTTCAGACGGATTTCGTACGGGATTCGTATGGGATTCGATTTCCTACGGATTTCGTACGGGATTTCGATTTAGTACGGGATTTGTAAGGGATTTCTATTTTGTACGGGATTTCTGACGGATTTCCGACGGGATTTTTGATTTCCTACGGGATTTCGTACGGGATTTCGATTTCGTACGGATTTCGTATGGGATTTTGTATGGTATTTCGTACAGGATTTCGTACGGGATTTCGGACGGGATTTCGGACAGGATTTCAGACGGGATTTCGGACGGGATTTCGGACGGGATTTCGTATGGGATTTCAATTTCATACGGGATTTCGATTTCGTACGGGATTTCGTACAGGATTTCGTACGGGATGTCGTACAGGATTTTGGACGGGATTCCGGACGGGATTCCGGACGGGATTTCGGATGAGATGTTCGTACAGGATTTTGTATGGGATTTCGTACGGTATTTTGGACTGGATTTCGGACGGGATTCGGACGGGATTTCGTACGGATTCGGACGGGATTTCAGACGGGATTTCGGACGGGATTTCGTATGGATTTCGTACGGGATTTCGTACTGGATTTCGTACGGGATTTCGGACGGAATTTCGGACGGGATTTCGGACGGGATTTCGATTTCGGACGGGATTTCGGTACGGGCTTTCGATTTCGTACAGGATTAGAACGGGATTTCGATTTCGTACGGGATTTCGTACGGGATTTCTATTTAGTACGGGATGTCGAAACGGGATTATTGTAAGGGATTTCGATTTCGTACAGGATTTCGGATGGGATTTCGATTTCAGACGGGATTTCGTACGGGATTTCGTATGGGATTTCGATTTTCTACGGGATTTCGTACTGGGATTTCGATTAGTACGGGATTTTGTAAGGGATTTCTATTTCATACGGGATTTCTGACGGGATTTCCGACGGGATTTTGATTTCCTACGGGATTTCGTACGGGATTTCGATTTCGTACAGGATTTCGGACTGGATTTCGTACAGGATTTCGTACGGGATTTCGGAAGGGATTTCGGACTGGTTTTTGGACGGGATTTCGGACGTGATTTAGATTTTGGACGGGGATTTAGATTTCGGAAGGGATTTCGTATGGATTTCGTACGGGATTTCGATTCGTACGGGATTTCGTACGGGATTTCGTACGGGATTTCGATTTCATACGGGATTTCGATTTCGTACGGGATTTGGTACAGGATTTCGTACGGGATGTCGTACGGGATTTCGGACGGGATTTCGGATGGGATTCGGACTGGATTTCGTACAGGATTTCGTACGGGATTTCGTACAGGATTTGGACGGGATTTCGGACGGGATTTCGGACTGGATTTCGTACAGGATTTCGTACGGGATGTCGTACAGGATTTTGGACGGGATTTCGGACGGGATTTCGGACGGGATTTCGGATGGGATTTCGGACTGGATTTCGTACAGGATTTCGTACGGGATGTCGTACAGGATTTTGGACGGGATTTCAGACGGGATTTCGGACGGGATTTCGTATGGGATTTCGGATGAGATTTCGGACTGGATTTCGAACTGGATTTTGTATGGGATTTCGTACGGGATTTCGGACTGGATTTCGGACGGGATTTCGGACGGGATTTCGTACGGGATTTCGGACGGATTTCAGACGGGATTTCGGACGGGATTTCGTACGGGATTTCGTACGGGATTTCGTACGGGATTTCGTACAGGATTTCGGACGGGATTTCGGACGGGATTTCGTACGGGATTTCTTACGGGATTTCGTACTGGATTTCGTACGGGATTTCGGACTGGATTTCGGACGCGATTTCGGACGGGGATTTCGGATGGGATTTCGTACGGCATTTCGTACGGGATTTCGTACGGGATTTCGATTTCGTACGAAATTTCGATTTCGTCCGGGATATCGTATGGGATTTCGATTTTGTACAGGATTTCGGACTGGATTTCGTACAGGATTCGTACGGGATTTCGGAAGGGATTTCGGACTGGTTTTTGGACGGGATTTCGGACGTGATTTAGAATTTGGACGGGATTTAGATTCCGGAAGGGATTTCGTATGGGATTTCGTACGGGATTTCGATTTCGTACGGGATTTCGTACGGGATTTCGTACGGGATTTCGATTTCATACGGGATTTCGATTTCGTACGGGATTTCGTACAGGATTTCGTACGGGATGTCGTACGGGATTTCGGACGGGATTTCGGATGGGATTTCGGACTGGATTTCGTACAGGATTTCGTACGGGATTTCGTACAGGATTTGGACGGGATTTCGGACGGGGATTTCGGACTGGATTTCGTACAGGATTTCGTACGGGATGTCGTACAGGATTTTGGACGGGATTTCGGACGGGATTTCGGACGGGATTTCGGATGAGATTTCGGACTGGATTTCGTACAGGATTTTGTATGGGATTTCGTACGGGATTTCGGACTGGATTTCGGATGGGATTTCGGACGGGATTTCGTACGGGATTTCGGATGGGATTTCGGACAGGATTTCGGATGAGATTTCGGACTGTATTTCGTACAGGATTTGTATGGGATTTCGTACGGGATTTTGGACTGGATTTCGGACGGGATTCGGACGGGATTTCGTACGGGATTTCGGACGGGATTTCAGACGGGGATTTCGGACGGGATTTCGTATGGGATTTCGTACGGGATTTCGTACTGGATTTCGTACGGGATTTCGGATGGGATTTCGGACGGGATTTCGGACGGGATTTCGAACGGGGATTTCGGACGGGATTTCGATTTCGGACGGGATTTCGTACGGGATTTCGATTTCGTACAGGATTTCGAACGGGATTTCGATTTCGTACGGGATTTCGTACGGGATTTCTATTTCGTACGGGATTGTCGAACGGGATTTGTAAGGGATTTCGATTTCGTACAGGATTTCGGACGGGATTTCGATTTCAGACGGGATTTTGCACGGGATTTCGTATGGGATTTCGATTTTCCTACGGGATTTCTGACGGGATTTTGATTTCCTACGGGATTCGTACGGGATTTCGATTCGTACGAGATTTCGTATGGGATTTTGTATGGGATTTCGTACAGGCATTTCGTACGGGATTTCGGACGGGATTTCGGACCGGATTTCAGACGGGATTTCGGACGGGGATTTCGACGGGATTTCGGACGGGATTTCGGACGGGATTTCGTACGGGATTTCAATTTCATACGGGATTTCGATTTCGTACGGATTTCGTACAGGATTTCGTACGGGATGTCGTACGGGATTTGGACGGGATTCGGACGGGATTTCGGACGGGATTTCGGATGGGATTTCGGACTGGATTTCGTACAGGATTTCGTACTGGATGTCGTACGGATTTTGGACGGGATTTCGGACGGGATTCGGACGGGATTTCGGATGAGATTTCAGACTGGATTTCGAACTGGATTTTGTATGGGATTTCGTACGGGATTTCGGACGGGATTTCGGACGGGATTCGGACGGGATTTTGTACAGGATTTCGGACGGGATTTCAGACGGGATTTCGGACGGGATTTCGCATGGGATTTCGTACGGGAATTTGTACGGGATTTCGTACAGGATTTCGGACGGGATTTCGGACGGGATTTCGTACGGGATTTCTTACGGGATTTCGTACTGGATTTCGTAAGGGATTTCGGACTGGATTTCGGACGCGATTTCGGACGGGATTTCGGATGGGATTTCGTACGGGATTTCGTACGGGATTTCGTATGGGATTTCGATTTCGTACGAAATTTCGATTTCGTCCGGGATATCGTATGGATTTCGATTTTGTACAGGTTTTCGGACTGGATTTCGTACAGGATTTGTACGGGATTTCGGAAGGGATTTCGGACTGGTTTTTGGACGGGATTTCGGACGTGATTTAGATTTGGACGGGATTTAGATTTCGGAAGGGATTTCGTATGGGATTTCGTACGGGATTTCGATTTCGTACGGGATTTCGTACGGGATTTCGTACGGGATTTCGATTTCATACGGGATTTCGATTTCGTACGGATTTCGTACAGGATTTCGTACGGGATGTCGTACGGGATTTCGGACGGGATTTCGGATGGGATTTCGGACTGGATTTCGTACAGGATTTCGTGCGGGATTTCGTACAGGATTTTGTATGGGATTTCGTACGGGATTTTGGACTGGATTTCGGACGGGATTTCGGACGGGATTCGTACGGGATTTCGGACGGGATTTCAGACGGGATTTCGGACGGGATTTCGTATGGGATTTCATACGGGATTTCGTACTGGATTTCGTACGGGAATTCGGACGGGATTTCGGACGGGATTTCGGATGGGATTTCGGACGGATTTCGTACAGGATTTCGTACGGGATGTCGTACAGGATTTTGGACGGGATTTCGGACGGGATTTCGGACGGGATTTCGGATGAGATTTCATACAGGATTTGTATGGGATTTCGTACGGGATTTTGGACTGGATTTCGGACGGGATTTCGGACGGGATTTCGTACGGGATTTCGGACGGGATTTCAGACGGGATTTCGGACGGGATTTCGTATGGGATTTCATACGGGATTTCGTAATGGATTTCGTACGGGAATTCGGAGGGATTCGGACGGGATTTCGGACGGGATTTCGAACGGGATTTCGGACGGGATTTCGATTTCGGACGAGATTTCGTACGGGATTTCGATTTCGTACGGGATTTAGAACGGGATTTCGATTCGTACGGGATTTCGTACGGGATTTCTATTTCGTACGGGATGTCGAACGGGATTTTGTAAGGGATTTCGATTTCGTACAGGATTCGGACGGGATTTGATTTCAGACGGGATTTCGTACGGGATTTCGTATGGGATTCGATTTCCTACGGGATTCGTACGGGATTTCGATTTAGTACGGGATTTTGTAAGGGATTCTATTTTGTACGGGATTTCTGACGGGATTTCCGACGGGATTTTGATTCCTACGGATTTCGTACGGGATTTCGATTTCGTACGGGATTTCGTATGGGATTTTGTATGGTATTTCGTACAGGATTTCGTACGGGATTTCGGACGGGATTTCGGACAGGATTTCAGACGGGATTTCGGACGGGATTTCGGACGGGATTTCGTATGGGATTTCAATTTCATACGGGATTTCGATTTCGTACGGGATTTCGTACAGGATTTCGTACGGGATGTCGTACAGGATTTGGACGGGATTTCGGACGGGATTCCGACGGGATTCGGATGAGATTTCGTACAGGATTTTGTATGGGATTTCGTACGGTTTTGGACTGGATTCGGACGGGATTTCGGACGGGATTTCGTACGGGATTTCGGACGGGATTTCAGACGGGATTTCGGACGGGATTTCGTATGGGATTTCGTACGGGATTTCGTACTGGATTTCGTACGGGATTTCGGACGGAATTTCGGACGGGATTCGGACGGGATTCGATTTCGGACGGGATTTCGTACGGGATTTCGATTTCGTACAGGATTTAGAACGGGATTCGATTCGTACGGGATTTCGTACGGGATTTCTATTTCGTACGGGATGTCGAACGGGATTTTGTAAGGGATTTCGATTTCGTACAGGATTTCGGACGGGATTCGATTTCAGACGGGATTCGTACGGGATTCGTATGGGATTCGATTTCCTATGGGATTTCGTACGCTTTCGATTTAGTACGGGATTTTGTAAGGGATTCTATTTCATACGGGATTTGACGGGATTTCCGACGGGATTTTGATTTCCTACGGGATTTCGTACGGGATTTCGATTTCGTACAGGATTCGGACTGGATTTCGTACAGGATTTCGTACGGATTCGGAAGGGATTTCGGACTGGTTTTTGGACGGGATTTCGGACGTGATTTAGATTTTGGACGGGATTTAGATTTCGGAAGGATTTCGTATGGGATTTCGTACGGATTTCGATTTCGTACGGATTTCGTACGGGATTTCGTACGGATTTCGATTTCATACGGGATTTCGATT
>NW_026891836.1:0-13114 GCF_015708825.2 Lethenteron reissneri
GTTCGTGACGTTCGGACGATATTTGGCGACACTAAAATAGCGTTTTGCCAGCTCCAGGGAATTCGGGAGCGAGAGAAACGAGGCCCCGTAACGCACAGAGGAGCATCCCGGCCAATTTCTACCGTTTGATGGGGTCTATGTGTAAAAATTTGACTTTTTTGTGGTGCACGAGCAAATCTGCTGGAAAGCGTGGGTTTCGTGACGTTCGACGTATTTGGCGACACTAAAATGAGCGTTTCCAGCTCCAGGGAATTCGGAGCGAGAGAAACGAGGCCCCGTAACGCACATGAGAGCAATCCCGGCCAATTTCTACCGTTTGATGGGGTCTATGTGTAAAAATTTGACTTTTTTTGGTGCACGAGCAAATCTGCTGGAAAGCGTGTGGAAGTTTCGTGACGTTCGGACGATATTTGGCGACACTAAATGAGCGTTTGCCAGCTCCAGGGAATTCGGAGCGAGAGAAACGAGGCCCCGTAACGCACATGAGAGCAATCCCGGCCAATTTCTACCGTTTGATGGGGTCTATGTGTAAAAATTTGACTTTTTTGGTGCACGAGCAAATCTGCTGAAAGCGTGTGGAAGTTTCGTGACGTTCGGACGATATTTGGCGACACTAAAATGAGCGTTTTGCCAGCTCCAGGGAATTCGGAGCGAGAGAAACGAGGCCCCGTAACGCACATGAGAGCAATCCCGGCCATTTCTACCGTTTGATGGGGTCTATGTGTAAAAATTTTGACTTTTTTTGGTGCACGAGCAAATCTGCTGGAAAGCGTGTGGAAGTTCGTGACGTTCGGACGATATTTGGCGACACTAAAATGAGCGTTTCCCAGCTCAGGGAATTCGGAGCGAGAGAAACGAGGCCCGTAACGCACATGAGAGCAAACCCGGCCAATTTCTACCGTTTGATGGGGTCTATGTGTAAAAATTTTGACTTTTTTGGTGCACGAGCAAATCTGCTGGGAAAGCGTGTGGAAGTTCGTGACGTTCGGACGATATTTGCGACACTAAATGAGCGATTTCCAGCTCCAGGGAATTCGGAGCGAGAGAAACGAGGCCCCGTAACGCACATGAGAGCAATCCCGGCCAATTTCTACCGTTTGATGGGGTCTATGTGTAAAATTTTGACTTTTTGGTGCACGAGCAAATCTGCTGGAAAGCGTGGGAAGGTTCGTGACGTTCGTACGATTTGGCGACACTAAATGAGCGATTTCCCAGCTCCAGGGAATTCGGAGCGAGAGAAACGAGGCCCCGTAACGCACATGAGAGCAATCCCGGCCAATTTCTACCGTTTGATGGGGTCTATGTGTAAAAATTTTGACTTTTTTTGGTGCACGAGCAAATCTGCTGGGAAAGCGTGTGGAAGTTCGTGACGTTCGGACGATATTTGGCGACACTAAAATGCGTTTCCAGCTCCAGGGAATTCGGAGCGAGAGAAACGAGGCCCCGTAACGCACATGAGAGCAATCCCGGCCAATTTCTACCGTTTGATGGGGTCTATGTGTAAAAATTTTTGACTTTTTTTGGTGCACGAGCAAATCTGCTGGGAAAGCGTGGAAGTTTCGTGACGTTCGGACGATATTTGGCGACACTATAATGAGTTTTGCCAGCTCCAGGGAATTCGGAGCGAGAGAAACGAGGCCCCGTAACGCACATAGAGCAATCCCGGCCAATTTCTACCGTTTGATGGGGTCTATGTGTAAAAATTTTGACTTTTTTTGGTGCACGAGCAAATCTGCTGGGAAAGCGTGTGGAAGTTTCGTGACGTTCGGACGATATTTGGCGACACATAATGAGCGTTTTGCCAGCTCCAGGGAATTCGGAGCGAGAGAAACGAGGCCCCGTAACGCACATGAGAGCAATCCCGGCCAATTTCTACCGTTTGATGGGGTCTATGTGTAAAAATTTTGACTTTTTTTGGTGCACGAGCAAATCTGCTGGGAAAGCGTGTGGAAGTTTCGTGACGTTCGGACGATATTTGGCGACACTAAAATGCGTTTTGCCAGCTCAGGGAATTCGGAGCGAGAGAAACGAGGCCCCGTAACGCACATGAGAGCAATCCCGGCCAATTTCTACCGTTTGATGGGGTCTATGTGTAAAAATTTTGACTTTTTTTGGTGCACGGCAAATCTGCTGGGAAAAGCGTGTGGAAGTTTCGTGACGTTCGGACGATATTTGGCGACACTAAAATGAGCGTTTTGCCAGCTCCAGGGAATTCGGAGCGAGAGAAACGAGGCCCCGTAACGCACATGAGAGCAATCCCGGCCAATTTCTACCGTTTGATGGGGTCTATGTGTAAAATTTTGACTTTTTTTGGTGCACGAGCAAATCTGCTGGAAAAGCCTGTGGACGGTTCGTGACGTTCGTACGATATTTGGCGACACAAAATGAGCGTTTCCAGCTCCAGGAATTCGGAGCGAGAGAAACGAGGCCCCGTAACGCACATGAGAGCAATCCCGGCCAATTTCTACCGTTTGATGGGGTCTATGTGTAAAATTTTGACTTTTTTTGGTGCACGAGCAAATCTGCTGGGAAAGCGTGTGGAAGTTTCGTGACGTTCGGACGATATTTGGCGACACTAAAATGAGCGTTTTGCCAGCTCCAGGAATTCGGAGCGAGAGAAACGAGGCCCCGTAACGCACATGAGAGCAATCCCGGCCAATTTCTACACCGTTTGATGGGGTCTATGTGTAAAAATTTTGACTTTTTTTGGTGCACGAGCAAATCTGCTGGGAAAGCGTGGAAGTTTCGTGACGTTCGGACGATATTTGGCGACACTAAAATGAGCGTTTTGCCAGCTCCAGGGAATTCGGAGCGAGAGAAACGAGGCCCCGTAACGCACATGAGAGCAATCCCGGCCAATTTCTACCGTTTGATGGGGTCTATGTGTAAAATTTTGACTTTTTTTGGTGCACGAGCAATCTGCTGGAAAGCGTGTGGAAGGTTTCGTGACGTTCGGACGATATTTGGCGACACTAAAATGAGCGTTTTGCCAGCTCCAGGGAATTCGGAGCGAGAGAAACGAGGCCCCGTAACGCACATGAGAGCAATCCCGGCCAATTTCTACCGTTTGATGGGGTCTATGTGTAAAAATTTTGACTTTTTTTGGTGCACGAGCAAATCTGCTGGAAAGCGTGTGGAAGTTTCGTGACGTTCGGACGATATTTGGCGACACTAAAAGCGTTTTGCCAGCTCCAGGGAATTCGGAGCGAGAGAAACGAGGCCCCGTAACGCACATGAGAGCAATCCCGGCCAATTTCTACCGTTTGATGGGGTCTATGTGTAAAAATTTTGACTTTTTTGGTGCACGAGCAAATCTGCTGGAAAGCGTGTGGTTTCGTGACGTTCGGACGATATTTGGCGACACTAAAATGAGCGTTTTGCCAGCTCCAGGGAATTCGGAGCGAGAGAAACGAGGCCCCGTAACGCACATGAGAGCAATCCCGGCCAATTTCTACCGTTTGATGGGGTCTATGTGTAAAAATTTTGACTTTTTTTGGTGCACGAGCAAATCTGCTGGAAAAGCGTGGAAGGTTCGTGACGTTCGTACGATATTTGGCGACACTAAAATGAGCGTTTCCAGCTCCAGGGAATTCGGAGCGAGAGAAACGAGGCCCCGTAACGCACATGAGAGCAATCCCGGCCAATTTCTACCGTTTGATGGGGTCTATGTGTAAAAATTTTGACTTTTTTTGGTGCACGAGCAAATCTGCTGGGAAAGCGTGTGGAAGTTCGTGACGTTCGGACGATATTTGGCGACACTAAAATGAGCGTTTTGCCAGCTCAGGGAATTCGGAGCGAGAGAAACGAGGCCCCGTAACGCACATGAGAGCAATCCCGGCCAATTTCTACCGTTTGATGGGGTCTATGTGTAAAAATTTTGACTTTTTTTGGTGCACGAGCAAATCTGCTGGAAAGCGTGTGGAAGTTTCGTGACGTTCGGACGATATTTGGCGACACTAAAATGAGCGTTTTGCCAGCTCCAGGGAATTCGGAGCGAGAGAAACGAGGCCCCGTAACGCACATGAGAGCAATCCCGGCCAATTTCTACCGTTTGATGGGGTCTATGTGTAAAAATTTTGACTTTTTTTGGTGCACGAGCAAATCTGCTGGAAAGCGTGTGGAAGTTCGTGACGTTCGTCGATATTTGGCGACACTAAAAATGCGTTTCCAGCTCCAGGGAATTCGGAGCGAGAGAAACGAGGCCCCGTAACGCACATGAGAGCAATCCCGGCCAATTTCTACCGTTTGATGGGGTCTATGTGTAAAAATTTTGACTTTTTTTGGTGCACGAGCAAATCTGCTGGAAAGCGTGTGGAAGTTCGTGACGTTCGTACGATATTTGGCGACACTAAAATGAGCGTTTCCAGCTCCAGGGAATTCGGAGCGAGAGAAACGAGGCCCCGTAACGCACATGAGAGCAATCCCGGCCAATTTCTACCGTTTGATGGGGTCTATGTGTAAAATTTTGACTTTTTTTGCACGAGCAAATCTGCTGGAAAGCGTGTGGAAGTTCGTGACGTTCGTACGATATTTGGCGACACTAAAATGAGCGTTTCCAGCTCCAGGGAATTCGGAGCGAGAGAAACGAGGCCCCGTAACGCACATGAGAGCAATCCCGGCCAATTTCTACCGTTTGATGGGGTCTATGTGTAAAAATTTTGACTTTTTTTGGTGCACGAGCAAATCTGCTGGAAAGCGTGTGGAAGTTTCGTGACGTTCGGACGATATTTGGCGACACTAAAATGAGCGTTTTGCCAGCTCCAGGGAATTCGGAGCGAGAGAAACGAGGCCCCGTAACGCACATGAGAGCAATCCCGGCCAATTTCTACCGTTTGATGGGGTCTATGTGTAAAATTTTGACTTTTTTTGGTGCACGAGCAAATCTGCTGGGAAAGCGTGTGGAAGTTTCGTGACGTTCGGACGATATTTGGCGACACTAAAATGAGCGTTTTGCCAGCTCCAGGGAATTCGGAGCGAGAGAAACGAGGCCCCGTAACGCACATGAGAGCAATCCCGGCCAATTTCTACCGTTTGATGGGGTCTATGTGTAAAAATTTTGACTTTTTTTGGTGCACGAGCAAATCTGCTGGGAAAGCGTGGGAAGTTTCGTGACGTTCGGACGATATTTGGCGACACTAAAATGAGCGTTTCCAGCTCCAGGGAATTCGGAGCGAGAGAAACGAGGCCCCGTAACGCACATGAGAGCAATCCCGGCCAATTTCTACCGTTTGATGGGGTCTATGTGTAAAAATTTTGACTTTTTTTGGTGCACGAGCAAATCTGCTGGAAAGCGTGTGGAAGTTTCGTGACGTTCGGACGATATTTGGCGACACTAAAATGAGCGTTTCCAGCTCCAGGGAATTCGGAGCGAGAGAAACGAGGCCCCGTAACGCACATGAGAGCAATCCCGGCCAATTTCTACCGTTTGATGGGGTCTATGTGTAAAAATTTTGACTTTTTTTGGTGCACGAGCAAATCTGCTGGAAAGCGTGGGAAGTTTCGTGACGTTCGGACGATATTTGGCGACACTAAAATGAGCGTTTCCAGCTCCAGGGAATTCGGAGCGAGAGAAACGAGGCCCCGTAACGCACATGAGAGCAATCCCGGCCAATTTCTACCGTTTGATGGGGTCTATGTGTAAAATTTTGACTTTTTTTGGTGCACGAGCAAATCTGCTGGAAAGCTGTGGAAGTTTCGTGACGTTCGGACGATATTTGGCGACACTAAAATGCGTTTCCAGCTCCAGGGAATTCGGAGCGAGAGAAACGAGGCCCCGTAACGCACATGAGAGCAATCCCGGCCAATTTCTACCGTTTGATGGGGTCTATGTGTAAAAATTTTGACTTTTTTTGGTGCACGAGCAAATCTGCTGGGAAAGCGTGTGGAAGTTCGTGACGTTCGGACGATATTTGGCGACACTAAATGAGCGTTTTGCCAGCTCCAGGGAATTCGGAGCGAGAGAAACGAGGCCCCGTAACGCACATGAGAGCAATCCCGGCCAATTTCTACCGTTTGATGGGGTCTATGTGTAAAATTTTGACTTTTTTTGGTGCACGAGCAAATCTGCTGGAAAGCGTGTGGAAGTTCGTGACGTTCGGACGATATTTGGCGACACTAAAAGCTTTTGCCAGCTCCAGGGAATTCGGAGCGAGAGAAACGAGGCCCCGTAACGCACATGAGAGCAATCCCGGCCAATTTCTACCGTTTGATGGGGTCTATGTGTAAAAGACTTTTTTTGGTGCACGAAAGCTGTGGAAGTTCGTGACGTTCGGACGATATTTGGCGACACTAAAATGAGCGTTTTCCCAGCTCCAGGGAATTCGGAGCGAGAGAAACGAGGCCCCGTAACGCACATGAGAGCAATCCCGGCCAATTTCTACCGTTTGATGGGGTCTATGTGTAAAAATTTTGACTTTTTTGGTGCACGAGCAAATCTGCTGGAAAGCGTGTGGAAGTTTCGTGACGTTCGGACGATATTTGGCGACACTAAAATGAGCGTTTTGCCAGCTCCAGGAATTCGGAGCGAGAGAAACGAGGCCCCGTAACGCACATGAGAGCAATCCCGGCCAATTTCTACCGTTTGATGGGGTCTATGTGTAAAAATTTTGACTTTTTTTGGTGCACGAGCAAATCTGCTGGAAAGGTGTGGAAGTTCGTGACGTTCGGACGATATTTGGCGACACTAAATGAGCGTTTGCCAGCTCCAGGGAATTCGGAGCGAGAGAAACGAGGCCCCGTAACGCACATGAGAGCAATCCCGGCCAATTTCTACCGTTTGATGGGGTCTATGTGTAAAATTTTGACTTTTTTTGGTGCACGAGCAAATCTGCTGGAAAGCGTGTGGAAGTTTGTGACGTTCGGACGATATTTGGCGACACTAAATGAGCGTTTGCCAGCTCCAGGGAATTCGGAGCGAGAGAAACGAGGCCCCGTAACGCACATGAGAGCAATCCCGGCCAATTTCTACCGTTTGATGGGGTCTATGTGTAAAAATTTTGACTTTTTTTGGTGCACGAGCAAATCTGCTGGAAAGCGTGTGGAAGTTCGTGACGTTCGTACGATATTTGGCGACACTAAAATGAGCGATTTTGCCAGCTCCAGGGAATTCGGAGCGAGAGAAACGAGGCCCCGTAACGCACATGAGAGCAATCCCGGCCAATTTCTACCGTTTGATGGGGTCTATGTGTAAAAATTTTGACTTTTTTTGGTGCACGAGCAAATCTGCTGGAAAAGCGTGTGGAAGGTTCGTGACGTTCGTACGATATTTGGCGACACTAAAATGCGATTTCCAGCTCCAGGGAATTCGGAGCGAGAGAAACGAGGCCCCGTAACGCACATGAGAGCAATCCCCCAATTTCTACCGTTTGATGGGGTCTATGTGTGACTTTTTTGGTGCACGAAAAGCGTGTGGAAGTTTCGTGACGTTCGGACGATATTTGGCGACACTAAATGAGCGTTTTGCCAGCTCCAGGGAATTCGGAGCGAGAGAAACGAGGCCCCGTAACGCACATGAGAGCAATCCCGGCCAATTTCTACCGTTTGATGGGGTCTATGTGTAAAAATTTTGACTTTTTTTGGTGCACGAGCAAATCTGCTGGAAAGCGTGTGGAAGTTTCGTGACGTTCGGACGATATTTGGCGACACTAAAATGAGCGTTTGCCAGCTCCAGGGAATTCGGAGCGAGAGAAACGAGGCCCCGTAACGCACATGAGAGCAATCCCGGCCAATTTCTACCGTTTGATGGGGTCTATGTGTAAAAATTTTGACTTTTTTTGGTGCACGAGCAAATCTGCTGGAAAGCCTGTGGAAGGTTCGTGACGTTCGTACGATATTTGGCGACACTAAAATGAGCGTTTCCAGCTCCAGGGAATTCGGAGCGAGAGAAACGAGGCCCCGTAACGCACATGAGAGCAATCCCGGCCAATTTCTACCGTTTGATGGGGTCTATGTGTAAAAATTTTGACTTTTTTGGTGCACGAGCAAATCTGCTGGAAAGCGTGTGGAAGTTTCGTGACGTTCGGACGATATTTGGCGACACTAAAATGAGCGTTTCCAGCTCCAGGGAATTCGGAGCGAGAGAAACGAGGCCCCGTAACGCACATGAGAGCAATCCCGGCCAATTTCTACCGTTTGATGGGGTCTATGTGTAAAAATTTTGACTTTTTTTGGTGCACGAGCAAATCTGCTGGAAAGCGTGTGGAAGTTCGTGACGTTCGGACGATATTTGGCGACACTAAATGAGCGTTTCCAGCTCCAGGGAATTCGGAGCGAGAGAAACGAGGCCCCGTAACGCACATGAGAGCAATCCCGGCCAATTTCTACCGTTTGATGGGGTCTATGTGTAAAAATTTTGACTTTTTTTGGTGCACGAGCAAATCTGCTGGGAAAGCGTGTGGAAGTTTCGTGACGTTCGGACGATATTTGGCGACACTAAAATGCGTTTCCCTCCAGGGAATTCGGAGCGAGAGAAACGAGGCCCCGTAACGCACATGAGAGCAATCCCGGCCAATTTCTACCGTTTGATGGGGTCTATGTGTAAAAATGCTTTTTTGGACGAAAAGCGTGTGGAAGTTTCGTGACGTTCGGACGATATTTGGCGACACTAAAATGAGCGTTTGCCAGCTCCAGGAATTCGGAGCGAGAGAAACGAGGCCCCGTAACGCACATGAGAGCAATCCCGGCCAATTTCTACCGTTTGATGGGGTCTATGTGTAAAATTTTGACTTTTTTGGTGCACGAGCAAATCTGCTGGAAAGCGTGTGGAAGTTCGTGACGTTCGGACGATATTTGGCGACACTAAAATGAGCGTTTTGCCAGCTCCAGGGAATTCGGAGCGAGAGAAACGAGGCCCCGTAACGCACATGAGAGCAATCCCGGCCAATTTCTACCGTTTGATGGGGTCTATGTGTAAAAATTTTGACTTTTTTTGGTGCACGAGCAAATCTGCTGGAAAGCGTGTGGAAGTTTCGTGACGTTCGACGATATTTGGCGACACTAAAATGAGCGTTTCCAGCTCCAGGGAATTCGGAGCGAGAGAAACGAGGCCCCGTAACGCACATGAGAGCAATCCCGGCCAATTTCTACCGTTTGATGGGGTCTATGTGTAAAAATTTTGACTTTTTTTGGTGCACGCAAATCTGCTGGAAAGCCTGTGGGTTCGTGACGTTCGTACGATATTTGGCGACACAAAATGCGATTTCCCAGCTCAGGAATTCGGAGCGAGAGAAACGAGGCCCGTAACGCACATGAGAGCAATCCCGGCCAATTTCTACCGTTTGATGGGGTCTATGTGCTTTGCTGGAAAGCGTGTGGAAGTTTCGTGACGTTCGTACGATATTTGGCGACACTAAAATGAGCGTTTTGCCAGCTCCAGGGAATTCGGAGCGAGAGAAACGAGGCCCCGTAACGCACATGAGAGCAATCCCGGCCAATTTCTACCGTTTGATGGGGTCTATGTGTAAAAATTTGACTTTTTTGGTGCACGAGCAAATCTGCTGGGAAAGCGTGTGGAAGTTCGTGACGTTCGTACGATATTTGGCGACACTAAATGAGCGTTTGCCAGCTCCAGGGAATTCGGAGCGAGAGAAACGAGGCCCCGTAACGCACATGAGAGCAATCCCGGCCAATTTCTACCGTTTGATGGGGTCTATGTGTAAAAATTTTGACTTTTTTTGGTGCACGAGCAAATCTGCTGGAAAGCCTGTGGAAGTTTCGTGACGTTCGGACGATATTTGGCGACACTAAATGAGCGTTTTGCCAGCTCCAGGGAATTCGGAGCGAGAGAAACGAGGCCCCGTAACGCACATGAGAGCAATCCCGGCCAATTTCTACCGTTTGATGGGGTCTATGTGTAAAAATTTTGACTTTTTTTGGTGCACGAGCAAATCTGCTGGGAAAAGCGTGTGGAAGTTTCGTGACGTTCGGACGATATTTGGCGACACTAAAATGAGCGTTTCCAGCTCCAGGAATTCGGAGCGAGAGAAACGAGGCCCCGTAACGCACATGAGAGCAATCCCGGCCAATTTCTACCGTTTGATGGGGTCTATGTGTAAAAATTTTGACTTTTTTTGGTGCACGAGCAAATCTGCTGGAAAGCGTGTGGAAGGTTTCGTGACGTTCGTACGATATTTGGCGACACAAATGAGCGTTTCCAGCTCAGGGAATTCGGAGCGAGAGAACGAGGCCCCGTAACGCACATGAGAGCAATCCCCCAATTTCTACCGTTTGATGGGTCTATGTGTAAAAATTTTGACTTTTTTTGGTGCACGGCAATCTGCTGGAAAGCTGTGGACGGTTCGTGACGTTCGTACGATATTTGGCGACACAAAAAATTGCGATTTCCCAGCTCAGGAATTCGGAGCGAGAGAAACGAGGCCCCGTAACGCACATGAAGCAATCCCGGCCAATTTCTACCGTTTGATGGGGTCTATGTGTCTGAAAAGCGTGTGGAAGTTTCGTGACGTTCGGACGATATTGTGCGACACTGAGCGTTTTGCCAGCTCCAGGGAATTCGGAGCGAGAGAAACGAGGCCCCGTAACGCATGAGAGCAATCCCGGCCAATTTCTACCGTTTGATGGGGTCTATGTGTAAAAATTTTGACTTTTTTGGTGCACGAGCAAATCTGCTGGGAAAAGCGTGTGGAAGTTCGTGACGTTCGTACGATATTGGCGACACTAAAATGAGCGTTTCCAGCCCAGGGAATTCGGAGCGAGAGAAACGAGGCCCCGTAACGCACATGAGAGCAATCCCGGCCAATTTCTACCGTTTGATGGGGTCTATGTGTAAAATTTTGACTTTTTTTGGTGCACGAGCAATCTGCTGGGAAAGCCTGTGGACGGTTCGTGACGTTCGTACGATATTTGGCGACACTAAAATGAGCGATTTCCCAGCTCCAGGGAATTCGGAGCGAGAGAAACGAGGCCCCGTAACGCACATGAGAGCAATCCCGGCCAATTTCTACCGTTTGATGGGGTCTATGTGTAAAAATTTGACTTTTTTGGTGCACGAGCAAATCTGCTGGAAAGCTGTGGAAGTTTCGTGACGTTCGACGATATTTGGCGACACTAAAATGAGCGTTTGCCAGCTCCAGGGAATTCGGAGCGAGAGAAACGAGGCCCCGTAACGCACATGAGAGCAATCCGGCCAATTTCTACCGTTTGATGGGGTCTATGTGTAAAAATTTTGACTTTTTTTGGTGCACGAGCAAATCTGCTGGAAAGCTGTGGAAGGTTCGTGACGTTCGGACGATATTTGGCGACACTAAAATTGCGATTTCCCAGCTCAGGGAATTCGGAGCGAGAGAAACGAGGCCCCGTAACGCACATGAGAGCAATCCCGGCCAATTTCTACCGTTTGATGGGGTCTATGTGTAAAATTTTGACTTTTTTTGGTGCACGAGCAAATCTGCTGGAAAGCGTGTGAAGTTTCGTGACGTTCGGACGATATTTGGCGACACTAAAATGAGCGTTTTGCCAGCTCCAGGGAATTCGGAGCGAGAGAAACGAGGCCCCGTAACGCACATGAGAGCAATCCGGCAATTTCTACCGTTTGATGGGGTCTATGTGTAAAATTTTGCTTTTTTTGGTGCACGTGCAAATCTGCTGGAAAAGCTGTGGAAGTTTCGTGACGTTCGGACGATATTTGGCGACACTAAATGCGTTTTGCCAGCTCAGGAATTCGGAGCGAGAGAAACGAGGCCCCGTAACGCACATGAGAGCAAACCGGCCAATTTCTACCGTTTTTCTATGTGTTTTTTTGTGGTGCTGGAAAGCGTGTGGAAGTTTCGTGACGTCGGACGATATTTGGCGACATGAGCGTTTTGCCAGCTCCAGGGAATTCGGAGCGAGAGAAACGAGGCCCCGTAACGCACATGAAGCAATCCCGGCCAATTTCTACCGTTTGATGGGTCTATGTGTAAAAATTTTGACTTTTTTTGGTGCACGAGCAAATCTGCTGGGAAAGCGTGTGGATTTCGTGACGTTCGGACGATTTTGGCGACACTAAAAGAGCGTTTTGCCAGCTCCAGGGAATTCGGAGCGAGAGAAACGAGGCCCCGTAACGCACATGAGAGCAATCCCGGCCAATTTCTACCGTTTGATGGGGTCTATGTGTAAAATTTTGACTTTTTTTGGTGCACGAGCAAATCTGCTGGAAAGCTGTGGAAGTTTCGTGACGTTCGGACGATATTTGGCGACACTAAAATGAGCGTTTCCAGCTCCAGGGAATTCGGAGCGAGAGAAACGAGGCCCCGTAACGCACATGAGAGCAATCCCGGCCAATTTCTACCGTTGATGGGGTCTATTGTAAAAATTTTGACTTTTTTGGTGCACGAGCAAATCTGCTGGAAAGCGTGTGAAGTTTCGTGACGTTCGGACGATATTTGGCGACACTAAATGAGCGTTTTGCCAGCTCCAGGGAATTCGGAGCGAGAGAAACGAGGCCCCGTAACGCACATGAGAGCAATCCCGGCAATTTCTACCGTTTGATGGGGTCTATGTGTAAAAATTTGACTTTTTTTGGTGCACGAGCAATCTGCTGGGAAAGCGTGTGGAAGTTCGTGACGTTCGGACGATATTTGGCGACACTAAAATGAGCGTTTTGCCAGCTCCAGGGAATTCGGAGCGAGAGAAACGAGGCCCCGTACGCACATGAGAGCAATCCCGGCCAATTTCTACCGTTTGATGGGGTCTATGTGTAAAAATTTTGACTTTTTTGGTGCCGAGCAAATCTGCTGAAAAGCGTGTGGAAGTTTCGTGACGTTCGGATATTTGGCGACACTAAAAATGAGCGTTTCCAGCTCCAGGGAATTCGGAGCGAGAGAAACGAGGCCCCGTAACGCACATGAGAGCAATCCCGGCCAATTTCTACCGTTTGATGGGGTCTATGTGTAAAAATTTTTACTTTTTTTGGTGCACGCAAATCTGCTGGAAAGCCTGTGGAAGTTTCGTGACGTTCGTACGATATTTGGCGACACTAAAATGAGGTTTCCCAGCTCCAGGGAATTCGGAGCGAGAGAAACGAGGCCCCGTAACGCACATGAGAGCAATCCCGGCCAATTTCTACCGTTTGATGGGGTCTATGTGTAAAAATTTTGACTTTTTTTGGTGCACGAGC
>NW_026891837.1:0-12903 GCF_015708825.2 Lethenteron reissneri
GCTCCGAATTCCCGGAGCTGGCAAAAAGCTCATGATAGTGTCGCCAAATATCGGCCGAACGTCACGAAACTATTCACAACGGCTTTCCAGCACACAGAGACCCCCAGCAAACGGTAGACAATTGGCCGGGATGGCTCTCATGTGCGTTACGGAGCATCGTTCGCTCGCTCCGAATTCCTGAAGCGGGAAATTCGCAATTTTTTGTGTCGCCAAATAATTCTATTAAAAAACGAACGTCACGAACCCGTCCAACACGCTTTTCCAGCAGAATTTCGCGTGGCACCAAACAAGAAGTTCAAAATTTTTACACACAAGCACCCCATCAAACGTTAGAATTGATGCCGGGATTGCTCTCATGTGGCGTTACGGAGCATCGTTTCTTTAGTTCCGAATTCCTGGAGCTGGCAAAACGCGTCATTTATCGTGTCCGCCAAATATGGGCCGCAACGTCACGAAACTTCCACAACGCCTTTCCAGCAGATTGCTCGTGCACCAAAAAAAGGTCAAAATTTTTACACATAGACCCCCATCAACGGTAGAAATTGGCCGGGATTGCTCTCATGTGCGTTACGGGGCCTCGTTTCTCTCGCCTCCGAATTCCCTGGAGCTGGCAAAACGCTCATTATAGTGTCGCCAAATATCGTCCGAACGTCACGAAACTTCCACACGCTTTTCCAGCACACATAGACCCCATCAAACGGTAGAAATTGGCCGGGATTGCTCTCATGTGCGTTACGGAGCATCGTTTCTCTCGCTCCGAATTCCCTGAAGCTGGGAAATCGCAATTTTTTGTGTCGCCAAATATCGTACGAACGTCACGAACCTTCCACACGCTTTTCCAGCAGATTTTCTCGTGCACCAAAAAAAGTCAAAATTTTTACACACAGACCCCATCAAACGGTAGAAATTGGCCGGGATTGCTCTCATGTGCGTTACGGAGCATCGTTTCTTTCGCTCCGAATTCCCTGGAGCTGGCAAAACGCTCATTTTAGTGTCGCCAAATATGGTCCGAACGTCACGAAACTTCCACACGCCTTTCCAGCAGATTTGCTCGTGCACCAAAAAAAGTCAAAATTTTTACACATAGACCCCATCAAACGGTAGAAATTGGCCGGGATTGCTCTCATGTGCGTTACGGGGCCTCGTTTCTCTCGCTCCGAATTCCCTGGAGCTGGCAAAACGCTCATTATAGTGTCGCCAAATATCGTCCGAACGTCACGAAACTTCCACACGCCTTTCCAGCAGATTTGCTCGTGCACCAAAAAAAGTCAAAATTTTTACACACAGACCCCATCAAACGGTAGAAATTGGCCGGGATTGCTCTCATGTGCGTTACGGGGCCTCGTTTCTCTCGCTCCGAATTCCCTGGAGCTGGCAAAACGCTCATTATAGTGTCGCCAAATATCGTCCGAACGTCACGAAACTTCCACACGCTTTTCCAGCACACATAGACCCCATCAAACGGTAGAAATTGGCCGGGATTGCTCTCATGTGCGTTACGGGGCCTCGTTTCTCTCGCTCCGAATTCCCTGGAGCTGGGAAATCGCTCATTTTAGTGTCGCCAAATATCGTAGGAACGTCACGAACCTTCCACACGCTTTTCCAGCAGATTTGCTCGTGCACCAAAAAACTTCAAAATTTTTACACATAGACCCCATCAAACGGTAGAAATTGGCCGGGATTGCTCTCATGTGAGTTACGGGGCCTCGTTTCTCTCGCTCCGAATTCCCTGGAGCTGGGAAATCGCTCATTTTAGTGTCGCCAAATATCGTAGGAACGTCACGAACCTTCCACACGCTTTTCCAGCAGATTTGCTCGTGCACCAAAAAACGTCAAAATTTTTACACATAGACCCCATCAAACGGTAGAAATTGGCCGGGATTGCTCTCATGTGCGTTACGGGGCCTCGTTTCTCTCGCTCCGAATTCCCTGAAGCTGGGAAATCGCAATTTTTTGTGTCGCCAAATATCGTAGCAACGTCACGAACCTTCCACACGCTTTTCCAGCAGATTTTCTCGTGCACCAAAAAAAGTCAAAATTTTTACACACAGACCCCATCAAACGGTAGAAATTGGCCGGGATTGCTCTCATGTGCGTTACGGAGCATCGTTTCTTTCGCTCCGAATTCCCTGGAGCTGGCAAAACGCTCATTTTAGTGTCGCCAAATATGGTCCGAACGTCACGAAACTTCCACACGCCTTTCCAGCAGATTTGCTCGTGCACCAAAAAAAGTCAAAATTTTTACACATAGACCCCATCAAACGGTAGAAATTGGCCGGGATTGCTCTCATGTAGTTACGGGGCCTCGTTTCTCTCGCTCCAAATTCCCTGAAGCTGGGAAATCGCAATTTTTTGTGTCGCCAAATATCGTCCGAACGTCACGAAACTTCCACACGCCTTTCCAGCAGATTTGCTCGTGCACCAAAAAAAGTCAAAATTTTTACACACAGACCCCATCAAACGGTAGAAATTGGCCGGGATTGCTCTCATGTGCGTTACGGAGCATCGTTTCTTTCGCTCCGAATTCCCTGGAGCTGGCAAAACGCTCATTTTAGTGTCGCCAAATATGGTCCGAACGTCACGAAACTTCCACACGCCTTTCCAGCAGATTTGCTCGTGTACCAAAAAAAGTCAAAATTTTTACACATAGACCCCATCAAACGGTAGAAATTGGACGGGATTGCTCTCACGTGCGTTACGGGGCCTCGTTTCTCTCGCTCCGAATTCCCTGGAGCTGGCAAAACGCTCATTATAGTGTCGCCAAATATCGTCCGAACGTCACGAAACTTCCACACGCTTTTCCAGCACACATAGACCCCATCAAACGGTAGAAATTGGACGGGATTGCTCTCATGTGCGTTACGGGGCCTCGTTTCTCTCGCTCCGAATTCCCTGAAGCTGGGAAATCGCTCATTATAGTGTCGCCAAATATCGTCCGAACGTCACGAAACTTCCACACGCTTTTCCAGCACACATAGACCCCATCAAACGGTAGAAATTGGCCGGGATTGCTCTCATGTGCGTTACGGGGCCTCGTTTCTCTCGCTCCGAATTCCCTGGAGCTGGGAAATCGCTCATTTTAGTGTCGCCAAATATCGTAGGAACGTCACGAACCTTCCACACGCTTTTCCAGCAGATTTGCTCGTGCACCAAAAAACTTCAAAATTTTTACACATAGACCCCATCAAACGGTAGAAATTGGCCGGGATTGCTCTCATGTGAGTTACGGGGCCTCGTTTCTCTCGCTCCGAATTCCCTGGAGCTGGGAAATCGCTCATTTTAGTGTCGCCAAATATCGTAGGAACGTCACGAACCTTCCACACGCTTTTCCAGCAGATTTGCTCGTGCACCAAAAAACGTCAAAATTTTTACACATAGACCCCATCAAACGGTAGAAATTGGCCGGGATTGCTCTCATGTGCGTTACGGGGCCTCGTTTCTCTCGCTCCGAATTCCCTGAAGCTGGGAAATCGCAATTTTTTGTGTCGCCAAATATCGTAGCAACGTCACGAACCTTCCACACGCTTTTCCAGCAGATTTTCTCGTGCACCAAAAAAAGTCAAAATTTTTACACACAGACCCCATCAAACGGTAGAAATTGGCCGGGATTGCTCTCATGTGCGTTACGGGGCCTCGTTTCTCTCGCTCCGAATTCCCTGGAGCTGGCAAAACGCTCATTATAGTGTCGCCAAATATCGTCCGAACGTCACGAAACTTCCACACGCTTTTCCAGCACACATAGACCCCATCAAACGGTAGAAATTGGACGGGATTGCTCTCACGTGCGTTACGGGGCCTCGTTTCTCTCGCTCCGAATTCCCTGGAGCTGGCAAAACGCTCATTATAGTGTCGCCAAATATCGTCCGAACGTCACGAACCTTCCACACGCTTTTCCAGCACACATAGACCCCATCAAACGGTAGAAATTGGCCGGGATTGCTCTCATGTGCGTTACGGGGCCTCGTTTCTCTCGCTCCGAATTCCCTGGAGCTGGCAAAACGCTCATTATAGTGTCGCCAAATATCGTCCGAACGTCACGAAACTTCCACACGCTTTTCCAGCACACATAGACCCCATCAAACGGTAGAAATTGGCCGGGATTGCTCTCATGTGCGTTACGGAGCATCGTTTCTCTCGCTCCGAATTCCCTGAAGCTGGGAAATCGCAATTTTTTGTGTCGCCAAATATCGTACGAACGTCACGAACCTTCCACACGCTTTTCCAGCAGATTTTCTCGTGCACCAAAAAAAGTCAAAATTTTTACACACAGACCCCATCAAACGGTAGAAATTGGCCGGGATTGCTCTCATGTGCGTTACGGAGCATCGTTTCTTTCGCTCCGAATTCCCTGGAGCTGGCAAAACGCTCATTATAGTGTCGCCAAATATGGTCCGAACGTCACGAAACTTCCACACGCCTTTCCAGCAGATTTGCTCGTGTACCAAAAAAAGTCAAAATTTTTACACATAGACCCCATCAAACGGTAGAAATTGGCCGGGATTGCTCTCATGTGCGTTACGGGGCCTCGTTTCTCTCGCTCCGAATTCCCTGGAGCTGGCAAAACGCTCATTATAGTGTCGCCAAATATCGTCCGAACGTCACGAAACTTCCACACGCTTTTCCAGCACACATAGACCCCATCAAACGGTAGAAATTGGCCGGGATTGCTCTCATGTGCGTTACGGAGCATCGTTTCTCTCGCTCCGAATTCCCTGAAGCTGGGAAATCGCAATTTTTTGTGTCGCCAAATATCGTACGAACGTCACGAACCTTCCACACGCTTTTCCAGCAGATTTTCTCGTGCACCAAAAAAAGTCAAAATTTTTACACACAGACCCCATCAAACGGTAGAAATTGGCCGGGATTGCTCTCATGTGCGTTACGGAGCATCGTTTCTTTCGCTCCGAATTCCCTGGAGCTGGCAAAACGCTCATTTTATTGTCGCCAAATATGGTCCGAACGTCACGAAACTTCCACACGCCTTTCCAGCAGATTTGCTCGTGCACCAAAAAAAGTCAAAATTTTTACACATAGACCCCATCAAACGGTAGAAATTGGCCGGGATTGCTCTCATGTGCGTTACGGGGCCTCGTTTCTCTCGCTCCGAATTCCCTGGAGCTGGCAAAACGCTCATTATAGTGTCGCCAAATATCGTCCGAACGTCACGAAACTTCCACACGCCTTTCCAGCAGATTTGCTCGTGCACCAAAAAAAGTCAAAATTTTTACACACAGACCCCATCAAACGGTAGAAATTGGCCGGGATTGCTCTCATGTGCGTTACGGGGCCTCGTTTCTCTCGCTCCGAATTCCCTGGAGCTGGCAAAACGCTCATTATAGTGTCGCCAAATATCGTCCGAACGTCACGAAACTTCCACACGCTTTTCCAGCACACATAGACCCCATCAAACGGTAGAAATTGGCCGGGATTGCTCTCATGTGCGTTACGGGGCCTCGTTTCTCTCGCTCCGAATTCCCTGGAGCTGGGAAATCGCTCATTTTAGTGTCGCCAAATATCGTAGGAACGTCACGAACCTTCCACACGCTTTTCCAGCAGATTTGCTCGTGCACCAAAAAACTTCAAAATTTTTACACATAGACCCCATCAAACGGTAGAAATTGGCCGGGATTGCTCTCATGTGAGTTACGGGGCCTCGTTTCTCTCGCTCCGAATTCCCTGGAGCTGGGAAATCGCTCATTTTAGTGTCGCCAAATATCGTAGGAACGTCACGAACCTTCCACACGCTTTTCCAGCAGATTTGCTCGTGCACCAAAAAACGTCAAAATTTTTACACATAGACCCCATCAAACGGTAGAAATTGGCCGGGATTGCTCTCATGTGCGTTACGGGGCCTCGTTTCTCTCGCTCCGAATTCCCTGAAGCTGGGAAATCGCAATTTTTTGTGTCGCCAAATATCGTAGCAACGTCACGAACCTTCCACACGCTTTTCCAGCAGATTTTCTCGTGCACCAAAAAAAGTCAAAATTTTTACACACAGACCCCATCAAACGGTAGAAATTGGCCGGGATTGCTCTCATGTGCGTTACGGAGCATCGTTTCTTTCGCTCCGAATTCCCTGGAGCTGGCAAAACGCTCATTTTAGTGTCGCCAAATATGGTCCGAACGTCACGAAACTTCCACACGCCTTTCCAGCAGATTTGCTCGTGCACCAAAAAAAGTCAAAATTTTTACACATAGACCCCATCAAACGGTAGAAATTGGCCGGGATTGCTCTCATGTGAGTTACGGGGCCTCGTTTCTCTCGCTCCAAATTCCCTGAAGCTGGGAAATCGCAATTTTTTGTGTCGCCAAATATCGTCCGAACGTCACGAAACTTCCACACGCCTTTCCAGCAGATTTGCTCGTGCACCAAAAAAAGTCAAAATTTTTACACACAGACCCCATCAAACGGTAGAAATTGGCCGGGATTGCTCTCATGTGCGTTACGGAGCATCGTTTCTTTCGCTCCGAATTCCCTGGAGCTGGCAAAACGCTCATTTTAGTGTCGCCAAATATGGTCCGAACGTCACGAAACTTCCACACGCCTTTCCAGCAGATTTGCTCGTGTACCAAAAAAAGTCAAAATTTTTACACATAGACCCCATCAAACGGTAGAAATTGGACGGGATTGCTCTCACGTGCGTTACGGGGCCTCGTTTCTCTCGCTCCGAATTCCCTGGAGCTGGCAAAACGCTCATTATAGTGTCGCCAAATATCGTCCGAACGTCACGAAACTTCCACACGCTTTTCCAGCACACATAGACCCCATCAAACGGTAGAAATTGGACGGGATTGCTCTCATGTGCGTTACGGGGCCTCGTTTCTCTCGCTCCGAATTCCCTGAAGCTGGGAAATCGCTCATTATAGTGTCGCCAAATATCGTCCGAACGTCACGAAACTTCCACACGCTTTTCCAGCACACATAGACCCCATCAAACGGTAGAAATTGGCCGGGATTGCTCTCATGTGCGTTACGGGGCCTCGTTTCTCTCGCTCCGAATTCCCTGGAGCTGGGAAATCGCTCATTTTAGTGTCGCCAAATATCGTAGGAACGTCACGAACCTTCCACACGCTTTTCCAGCAGATTTGCTCGTGCACCAAAAAACTTCAAAATTTTTACACATAGACCCCATCAAACGGTAGAAATTGGCCGGGATTGCTCTCATGTGAGTTACGGGGCCTCGTTTCTCTCGCTCCGAATTCCCTGGAGCTGGGAAATCGCTCATTTTAGTGTCGCCAAATATCGTAGGAACGTCACGAACCTTCCACACGCTTTTCCAGCAGATTTGCTCGTGCACCAAAAAACGTCAAAATTTTTACACATAGACCCCATCAAACGGTAGAAATTGGCCGGGATTGCTCTCATGTGCGTTACGGGGCCTCGTTTCTCTCGCTCCGAATTCCCTGAAGCTGGGAAATCGCAATTTTTTGTGTCGCCAAATATCGTAGCAACGTCACGAACCTTCCACACGCTTTTCCAGCAGATTTTCTCGTGCACCAAAAAAAGTCAAAATTTTTACACACAGACCCCATCAAACGGTAGAAATTGGCCGGGATTGCTCTCATGTGCGTTACGGGGCCTCGTTTCTCTCGCTCCGAATTCCCTGGAGCTGGCAAAACGCTCATTATAGTGTCGCCAAATATCGTCCGAACGTCACGAAACTTCCACACGCTTTTCCAGCACACATAGACCCCATCAAACGGTAGAAATTGGACGGGATTGCTCTCACGTGCGTTACGGGGCCTCGTTTCTCTCGCTCCGAATTCCCTGGAGCTGGCAAAACGCTCATTATAGTGTCGCCAAATATCGTCCGAACGTCACGAACCTTCCACACGCTTTTCCAGCACACATAGACCCCATCAAACGGTAGAAATTGGCCGGGATTGCTCTCATGTGCGTTACGGGGCCTCGTTTCTCTCGCTCCGAATTCCCTGGAGCTGGCAAAACGCTCATTATAGTGTCGCCAAATATCGTCCGAACGTCACGAAACTTCCACACGCTTTTCCAGCACACATAGACCCCATCAAACGGTAGAAATTGGCCGGGATTGCTCTCATGTGCGTTACGGAGCATCGTTTCTCTCGCTCCGAATTCCCTGAAGCTGGGAAATCGCAATTTTTTGTGTCGCCAAATATCGTACGAACGTCACGAACCTTCCACACGCTTTTCCAGCAGATTTTCTCGTGCACCAAAAAAAGTCAAAATTTTTACACACAGACCCCATCAAACGGTAGAAATTGGCCGGGATTGCTCTCATGTGCGTTACGGAGCATCGTTTCTTTCGCTCCGAATTCCCTGGAGCTGGCAAAACGCTCATTATAGTGTCGCCAAATATGGTCCGAACGTCACGAAACTTCCACACGCCTTTCCAGCAGATTTGCTCGTGTACCAAAAAAAGTCAAAATTTTTACACATAGACCCCATCAAACGGTAGAAATTGGCCGGGATTGCTCTCATGTGCGTTACGGGGCCTCGTTTCTCTCGCTCCGAATTCCCTGGAGCTGGCAAAACGCTCATTATAGTGTCGCCAAATATCGTCCGAACGTCACGAAACTTCCACACGCTTTTCCAGCACACATAGACCCCATCAAACGGTAGAAATTGGCCGGGATTGCTCTCATGTGCGTTACGGAGCATCGTTTCTCTCGCTCCGAATTCCCTGAAGCTGGGAAATCGCAATTTTTTGTGTCGCCAAATATCGTACGAACGTCACGAACCTTCCACACGCTTTTCCAGCAGATTTTCTCGTGCACCAAAAAAAGTCAAAATTTTTACACACAGACCCCATCAAACGGTAGAAATTGGCCGGGATTGCTCTCATGTGCGTTACGGAGCATCGTTTCTTTCGCTCCGAATTCCCTGGAGCTGGCAAAACGCTCATTTTATTGTCGCCAAATATGGTCCGAACGTCACGAAACTTCCACACGCCTTTCCAGCAGATTTGCTCGTGCACCAAAAAAAGTCAAAATTTTTACACATAGACCCCATCAAACGGTAGAAATTGGCCGGGATTGCTCTCATGTGCGTTACGGGGCCTCGTTTCTCTCGCTCCGAATTCCCTGGAGCTGGCAAAACGCTCATTATAGTGTCGCCAAATATCGTCCGAACGTCACGAAACTTCCACACGCCTTTCCAGCAGATTTGCTCGTGCACCAAAAAAAGTCAAAATTTTTACACACAGACCCCATCAAACGGTAGAAATTGGCCGGGATTGCTCTCATGTGCGTTACGGGGCCTCGTTTCTCTCGCTCCGAATTCCCTGGAGCTGGCAAAACGCTCATTATAGTGTCGCCAAATATCGTCCGAACGTCACGAAACTTCCACACGCTTTTCCAGCACACATAGACCCCATCAAACGGTAGAAATTGGCCGGGATTGCTCTCATGTGCGTTACGGGGCCTCGTTTCTCTCGCTCCGAATTCCCTGGAGCTGGGAAATCGCTCATTTTAGTGTCGCCAAATATCGTAGGAACGTCACGAACCTTCCACACGCTTTTCCAGCAGATTTGCTCGTGCACCAAAAAACTTCAAAATTTTTACACATAGACCCCATCAAACGGTAGAAATTGGCCGGGATTGCTCTCATGTGAGTTACGGGGCCTCGTTTCTCTCGCTCCGAATTCCCTGGAGCTGGGAAATCGCTCATTTTAGTGTCGCCAAATATCGTAGGAACGTCACGAACCTTCCACACGCTTTTCCAGCAGATTTGCTCGTGCACCAAAAAACGTCAAAATTTTTACACATAGACCCCATCAAACGGTAGAAATTGGCCGGGATTGCTCTCATGTGCGTTACGGGGCCTCGTTTCTCTCGCTCCGAATTCCCTGAAGCTGGGAAATCGCAATTTTTTGTGTCGCCAAATATCGTAGCAACGTCACGAACCTTCCACACGCTTTTCCAGCAGATTTTCTCGTGCACCAAAAAAAGTCAAAATTTTTACACACAGACCCCATCAAACGGTAGAAATTGGCCGGGATTGCTCTCATGTGCGTTACGGAGCATCGTTTCTTTCGCTCCGAATTCCCTGGAGCTGGCAAAACGCTCATTTTAGTGTCGCCAAATATGGTCCGAACGTCACGAAACTTCCACACGCCTTTCCAGCAGATTTGCTCGTGCACCAAAAAAAGTCAAAATTTTTACACATAGACCCCATCAAACGGTAGAAATTGGCCGGGATTGCTCTCATGTGAGTTACGGGGCCTCGTTTCTCTCGCTCCAAATTCCCTGAAGCTGGGAAATCGCAATTTTTTGTGTCGCCAAATATCGTCCGAACGTCACGAAACTTCCACACGCCTTTCCAGCAGATTTGCTCGTGCACCAAAAAAAGTCAAAATTTTTACACACAGACCCCATCAAACGGTAGAAATTGGCCGGGATTGCTCTCATGTGCGTTACGGAGCATCGTTTCTTTCGCTCCGAATTCCCTGGAGCTGGCAAAACGCTCATTTTAGTGTCGCCAAATATGGTCCGAACGTCACGAAACTTCCACACGCCTTTCCAGCAGATTTGCTCGTGTACCAAAAAAAGTCAAAATTTTTACACATAGACCCCATCAAACGGTAGAAATTGGACGGGATTGCTCTCACGTGCGTTACGGGGCCTCGTTTCTCTCGCTCCGAATTCCCTGGAGCTGGCAAAACGCTCATTATAGTGTCGCCAAATATCGTCCGAACGTCACGAAACTTCCACACGCTTTTCCAGCACACATAGACCCCATCAAACGGTAGAAATTGGACGGGATTGCTCTCATGTGCGTTACGGGGCCTCGTTTCTCTCGCTCCGAATTCCCTGAAGCTGGGAAATCGCTCATTATAGTGTCGCCAAATATCGTCCGAACGTCACGAAACTTCCACACGCTTTTCCAGCACACATAGACCCCATCAAACGGTAGAAATTGGCCGGGATTGCTCTCATGTGCGTTACGGGGCCTCGTTTCTCTCGCTCCGAATTCCCTGGAGCTGGGAAATCGCTCATTTTAGTGTCGCCAAATATCGTAGGAACGTCACGAACCTTCCACACGCTTTTCCAGCAGATTTGCTCGTGCACCAAAAAACTTCAAAATTTTTACACATAGACCCCATCAAACGGTAGAAATTGGCCGGGATTGCTCTCATGTGAGTTACGGGGCCTCGTTTCTCTCGCTCCGAATTCCCTGGAGCTGGGAAATCGCTCATTTTAGTGTCGCCAAATATCGTAGGAACGTCACGAACCTTCCACACGCTTTTCCAGCAGATTTGCTCGTGCACCAAAAAACGTCAAAATTTTTACACATAGACCCCATCAAACGGTAGAAATTGGCCGGGATTGCTCTCATGTGCGTTACGGGGCCTCGTTTCTCTCGCTCCGAATTCCCTGAAGCTGGGAAATCGCAATTTTTTGTGTCGCCAAATATCGTAGCAACGTCACGAACCTTCCACACGCTTTTCCAGCAGATTTTCTCGTGCACCAAAAAAAGTCAAAATTTTTACACACAGACCCCATCAAACGGTAGAAATTGGCCGGGATTGCTCTCATGTGCGTTACGGGGCCTCGTTTCTCTCGCTCCGAATTCCCTGGAGCTGGCAAAACGCTCATTATAGTGTCGCCAAATATCGTCCGAACGTCACGAAACTTCCACACGCTTTTCCAGCACACATAGACCCCATCAAACGGTAGAAATTGGACGGGATTGCTCTCACGTGCGTTACGGGGCCTCGTTTCTCTCGCTCCGAATTCCCTGGAGCTGGCAAAACGCTCATTATAGTGTCGCCAAATATCGTCCGAACGTCACGAACCTTCCACACGCTTTTCCAGCACACATAGACCCCATCAAACGGTAGAAATTGGCCGGGATTGCTCTCATGTGCGTTACGGGGCCTCGTTTCTCTCGCTCCGAATTCCCTGGAGCTGGCAAAACGCTCATTATAGTGTCGCCAAATATCGTCCGAACGTCACGAAACTTCCACACGCTTTTCCAGCACACATAGACCCCATCAAACGGTAGAAATTGGCCGGGATTGCTCTCATGTGCGTTACGGAGCATCGTTTCTCTCGCTCCGAATTCCCTGAAGCTGGGAAATCGCAATTTTTTGTGTCGCCAAATATCGTACGAACGTCACGAACCTTCCACACGCTTTTCCAGCAGATTTTCTCGTGCACCAAAAAAAGTCAAAATTTTTACACACAGACCCCATCAAACGGTAGAAATTGGCCGGGATTGCTCTCATGTGCGTTACGGAGCATCGTTTCTTTCGCTCCGAATTCCCTGGAGCTGGCAAAACGCTCATTATAGTGTCGCCAAATATGGTCCGAACGTCACGAAACTTCCACACGCCTTTCCAGCAGATTTGCTCGTGTACCAAAAAAAGTCAAAATTTTTACACATAGACCCCATCAAACGGTAGAAATTGGCCGGGATTGCTCTCATGTGCGTTACGGGGCCTCGTTTCTCTCGCTCCGAATTCCCTGGAGCTGGCAAAACGCTCATTATAGTGTCGCCAAATATCGTCCGAACGTCACGAAACTTCCACACGCTTTTCCAGCACACATAGACCCCATCAAACGGTAGAAATTGGCCGGGATTGCTCTCATGTGCGTTACGGAGCATCGTTTCTCTCGCTCCGAATTCCCTGAAGCTGGGAAATCGCAATTTTTTGTGTCGCCAAATATCGTACGAACGTCACGAACCTTCCACACGCTTTTCCAGCAGATTTTCTCGTGCACCAAAAAAGTCAAAATTTTTACACACCGACCCATCAAACGGTAGAAATTGGCCGGGATTGCTCTCATGTGCGTTACGGAGCATCGTTTCTTTCGCTCCGAATTCCCTGGAGCTGGCAAAACGCTCATTTTATTGTCGCCAAATATGGTCCGAACGTCACGAAATTCCACACGCCTTTCCAGCAGATTTGCTCGTGACCAAAA
>NW_026891838.1:0-12885 GCF_015708825.2 Lethenteron reissneri
GGATTTCGGACTTGATTTAGATTTTGGACGGGATTTAGATTTTGGAAGGGATTTCGTATGGGATTTCGTACGGGATTTCGATTTCGTACGGGATTTCGTACGGGATTTCGTACGGGATTTCGATTTCATACGGGATTTCGATTTCGTACGGGATTTCATACAGGATTTCGTACGGGATGTCGTATGGGATTTTGGACGGGATTTCGGACGGGATTTCGGACGAGATTTCGGGGGATTTCGGACTGGATTTCGTACAGGATTTCGTACGGGATTTCGTACAGGATTTTGGACGGGATTTCGGATGAGATTTCGGACTGGATTTCGTACAGGATTTTGTATGGGATTTCGTACGGGATTTCGGACTGGATTTCGGACGGGATTTCGGACGGGATTTCGTATGGGATTTCGTACGGGATTTCGTACGGGATTTCGTACAGGATTTCGGATGGGATTTCGGACGGGATTTCGTACGGGATTTCTTACGGATTTCGTACTGGATTTCGTACGGGATTTCGGACGGGATTTCGGACGGGATTTCGGACGGGATTTCGAACGGATTTCGGACGGGATTTCGATTTCGGACGGGATTTCGTACGGGATTTCGATTTCGTACAGGATTTCGAACGGGATTTCGATTTCGTACGGGATTTCGTACGGGATTTCTATTTCGTACGGGATGTCGAACGGGATTTTGTAAGAGATTTCGATTTCGTACAGGATTTCGGACGGGATTTCGATTTCAGACGGGATTTCGTACGGGATTTCGTATGGGATTTCAATTTTCTACGGGATTTCGTACGGGATTTCGATTTCGTACGGGATTTTGTAAGGGATTTCTATTTTGTACGGGATTTCTGACGGGATTTCCGACGGGATTTCGATTTCCTCCGGGATTTCGGACGGGATTTCGATTTCAGAGGGATTTCGTACGGGATTTCGTATGGGATTTCGATTTTCTACGGGATTTCGTACGGGATTTCGATTTCGTACGGGATTTTGTAAGGGATTTCTATTTTGTACGGGATTTCTGACGGGATTTCCGACGGGATTTCGATTTCCTCCGGGATTTCGTACGGGATTTCGATTTTGTACGGGATTTCGTACGGGATTTTGTATGGGATTTCGTACAGGATTTCATACGGGATTTCGGATGGGATTTCGGACAGGATTTCAGACGGGATTTCGGACGGGATTTCGGACGGGATTTCGTACGGGATTTCGGACGGGATTTCAGGCGGGATTTCGGACGGGATTTCGTATGGGATTTCGTACGGGATTTCGTACGGGATTTCGTACGGGATTTCGGACGGGATTTCGGACGGGATTTCGTACGGGATTTCTTACGGGATTTCGTACTGGATTTCGTACGGGATTTCGGACTGGATTTCGGACGCGATTTCGTACGGGATTTCGTACAGGATTTCGTACGGGATTTCGGAAGGGATTTCGGACTGGTTTTTGGACGGGATTTCGGACGTGATTTAGATTTTGGACGGGATTTAGATTTCGGAAGGGATTTCTTTTGGGATTTCGTACGGGATTTCGATTTCGTACGGGATTTCGTACGGGATTTCGTACGGGATTTCGATTTCATACAGGATTTCGATTTCGTACGGGATTTCGTACAGGATTTCGTACGGGATGTCGTACGGGATTTGGACGGGATTTCGGACGGGATTTCGGACGGGATTTCGGATGGGATTTCGGACTGGATTTCGTACAGGATTTCGTACGGGATTTCGTACAGAATTTTGGACGGGATTTCGGACGGGATTTCGGACTGGATTTCGTACGGGATGTCGTACAGGATTTTGGACGGGATTTCGGACGGGATTTCGGACGGGATTTTGTATCGGATTTCGTACGGGATTTCGGACTGGATTTCGGACGGGATTTCGGACGGGATTTCGTACGGGATTTCGGAAGGGATTTCGGAAGGTTTCGGACTGGTTTTTGGACGGGATTTCGGACGGGATTTCGTACGGGATTTCGTACAGGATTTCAGACGGGATTTCGGACGGGATTTCGTACGGGATTTCGTACGGGATTTCGATTTTGTACGGGATTTCGGACTGGATTCGTACAGGATTTCGGAAGGTATTTCAGACTGGTTTTTGGACGGGATTTCGGACTTGATTTAGATTTTGGACGGGATTTAGATTCGGAAGGGATTTCGTATGGGATTTCGTAGGGATTTCGATTTCGTACGGGATTTCGTACGGGATTTCGTACGGGATTTCGATTTCATACGGGATTTCGATTTCGTACGGGATTTCATACAGGATTTCGTACGGGATGTCGTATGGGATTTTGGACGGGATTTCGGACGGGATTTCGGACGAGATTTCGGATGGGATTTCGGACTGGATTTCGTACAGGATTTCGTAAGGGATTTCGTACAGGATTTTGGACGGGATTTCGGACGGGATTTCGGACGGGATTTCGGATGAGATTTCGGACTGGATTTCGTACAGGATTTTGTATGGGATTTCGTACGGGATTTCGGACTGGATTTCGGACGGGATTTCGGACGGGATTTCGTATGGGATTTCGTACGGGATTTCGTACGGGATTTTGTACAGGATTTCGGATGGGATTTCGGACGGGATTTCGTACGGGATTTCTTACGGGATTTCGTACTGGATTTCGTACGGGATTTGGACGGGATTTCGGACGGGATTTCGTAGGGGATTTCTTACGGGATTTCGTACTGGATTTCGTACGGGATTTCGGACTGGATTTCGGACGCAATTTCGTACGGGATTTCGTACAGGATTCGTACGGGATTTCGGAAGGGATTTCGGACTGGTTTTTGGACGGGATTTCGGACGTGATTTAGATTTTGGACGGGATTTAGATTTCGGAAGGGATTTCTTTTGGGATTTCGTACGGGATTTCGATTTCGTACGGGATTTCGTACGGGATTTCGTACGGAATTTCGATTTCATACGGGATTTCGATTTCGTACGGGTTCGTACAGGATTTCGTACGGGATGTCGTACGGGATTTTGGACGGGATTTCGGACGGGATTTCGGACGGGATTTCGGATGGGATTCGGACTGGATTTCGTACAGGATTTCGTACGGGATTTCGTACAGAATTTTGGACGGGATTTCGGACGGGATTTCGGACTGGATTTTGTACGGGATGTCGTACAGGATTTTGGACGGGATTTCGGACGGGATTTCGGACGGGATTTTGTATCGGATTTCGTACGGGATTTCGGACTGGATTTCGGACGGGATTTCGGACGGGATTTCGTACGGGATTTCGGAAGGGATTTCAGACGGGATTTCGGACGGGATTTCGTATGGGATTTCGTACGGGATTTCGTACGGGATTTCGTACAGGATTTCAGACGGGATTTCGGACGGGATTTGTACGGGATTTCGTACGGGATTTCGTACGGGATTTCGATTTTGTACGGGATTTCGGACTGGATTTCGTACAGGATTTCGGAAGGTATTTCGGACTGGTTTTTGGACGGGATTTCGGACTTGATTTAGATTTTGGACGGGATTTAGATTTCGGAAGGGATTTCGTATGGGATTTCGTACGGGATTTCGATTTCGTACGGGATTTCGTACGGGATTTCGTACGGGATTTCGATTTCATACGGGATTTCGATTTCGTACGGGATTTCATACAGGATTTCGTACGGGATGTCGTATGGGATTTTGGACGGGATTTCGGACGAGATTTCGGACGAGATTTCGGATGGGATTTCGGACTGGATTTCGTACAGGATTTCGTACGGGATTTCGTACAGGATTTGGACGGGATTTCGGACGGGATTTCGGACGGGATTTCGGATGAGATTTCGGACTGGATTTCGTACAGGATTTTGTATGGGATTTCGTACGGGATTTCGGACTGGATTTCGGACGGGATTTCGGACGGGATTTCGTATGGGATTTCGTACGGGATTTCGTACGGGATTTCATACAGGATTTCGGATGGGATTTCGGACGGGATTTCGTACGGGATTTCTTACGGGATTTCGTACTGGATTTCGTACGGGATTTTGGACGGGATTTCGGACGGGATTTCGGACGGAATTTCGAACGGGATTTCGGACGGGATTTCGATTTCGGACGGGATTTCGTACGGGATTTCGATTTCGTACAGGATTTCGAACGGGATTTCGATTTCGTACGGGATTTCGTACGGGATTTCTATTTCGTACGGGATGTCGAACGGGATTTTGTAAGAGATTTCGATTTCGTACAGGATTTCGGACGGGATTTCGATTTCAGACGGGATTTCGTACGGGATTTCGTATGGGATTTCGATTTTCTACGGGATTTCGTACGGGATTTCGATTTCGTACGGGATTTTGTAAGGGATTTCTATTTTGTACGGGATTTCTGACGGGATTTCCGATGGGATTTCGATTTCCTCCGGGATTTCGGACGGGATTTCGATTTCAGACGGGATTTCGTACGGGATTTCGTATGGGATTTCGATTTTCTACGGGATTTCGTACGGGATTTCGATTTCGTACGGGATTTTGTAAGGGATTTCTATTTTGTACGGGATTTCTGACGGGATTTCCGACGGGATTTCGATTTCCTCCGGGATTTCGTACGGGATTTCGATTTTGAACGGGATTTCGTACGGGATTTTGTATGGGATTTCGTACAGGATTTCATACGGGATTTCGGATGGGATTTCGGACAGGATTTCAGACGGGATTTCGGACGGGATTTCGGACGGGATTTCGTACGGGATTTCGGACGGGATTTCAGGCGGGATTTCGGACGGGATTTCGTATGGGATTTCGTATGGGATTTCGTACGGGATTTCGTACGGGATTTCGGACGGGATTTCGGACGGGATTTCGTACGGGATTTCTTACGGGATTTCGTACTGGATTTCGTACGGGATTTCGTACAGGATTTCGTACGGGATTTCGGAAGGGATTTCGGACTGGTTTTGGACGGGATTTCGGACGTGATTTAGATTTTGGACGGGATTTAGATTTCGGAAGGGATTTCTTTTGGGATTTCGTACGGGATTTCGATTTCATACGGGATTTCGATTTCGTACGGGATTTCGTACAGGATTTCGTACGGGATGTCGTACGGGATTTTGGACGGGATTTCGGACGGGATTTCGGACGGGATTTCGGATGGGATTTCGGACTGGATTTCGTACAGGATTTCGTACGGGATTTCGTACAGAATTTTGGACGGGATTTCGGACGGGATTTCGGACTGGATTTCGTACGGGATGTCGTACAGGATTTTGGACGGGATTTCGGACGGGATTTCGGACGGGATTTTGTATCGGATTTCGTACGGGATTTCGGACTGGATTCGGACGGGATTTCGGACGGGATTTCGTACGGGATTTCGGAAGGGATTTCAGACGGGATTTCGGACGGGATTTCGTATGGGATTTCGTACGGGATTTCGTACGGGATTTCGTACGGGATTTCGGACGGGATTTCGGACGGGATTTCGTACGGGATTTCTTACGGGATTTCGTACTGGATTTCGTACGGGATTTCGGACTGGATTTCGGACGCGATTTCGTACGGGATTTCGTACAGGATTTCGTACGGGATTTCGGAAGGGATTTCGGACTGGTTTTTGGACGGGATTTCGGACGTGATTTAGATTTTGGACGGGATTTAGATTTCGGAAGGGATTTCTTTTGGGATTTCGTACGGGATTTCGATTTCATACGGGATTTCGATTTCGTACGGGATTTCGTACAGGATTTCGTACGGGATGTCGTACGGGATTTTGGACGGGATTTCGGACGGGATTTCGGACGGGATTTCGGATGGGATTTCGGACTGGATTTCGTACAGGATTTCGTACGGGATTTCGTACAGAATTTTGGACGGGATTTCGGACGGGATTTCGGACTGGATTTCGTACGGGATGTCGTACAGGATTTTGGACGGGATTTCGGACGGGATTTCGGACGGGATTTTGTATCGGATTTCGTACGGGATTTCGGACTGGATTTCGGACGGGATTTCGGACGGGATTTCGTACGGGATTTCGGAAGGGATTTCAGACGGGATTTCGGACGGGATTTCGTATGGGATTTCGTACAGGATTTCGTACGGGATTTCGTACAGGATTTCAGACGGGATTTCGGACGGGATTTCGTACGGGATTTCGTACGGGATTTCGTACGGGATTTCGATTTTGTACGGGATTTCGGACTGGATTTCGTACAGGATTTCGTACGGGATTTCGGACTGGTTTTTGGACGGGATTTCGGACGGGATTTAGATATCGGACGGGATTTAGATTTCGGAAGGGATTCGTATGGGATTTCGTACGGGATTTCGATTTCATACGGGATTTCGTATGGGATTTCTATTTCGTACGGGATGTCGAACGGGATTTTGTAAGGGATTTCGATTTCGTACAGGATTTCGGACGGGATTTCGATTTCAGACGGGACTTCGTACGGGATTTCGTATGGGATTTCGATTTCGTACGGGATTTTGTAAGGGATTTCTATTTCGTACGGGATTTCGGACCGGATTTCCGACGGGATTTCGATTTCCTCCGGGATTTCGTACGGGATTTCGATTTCGTATGGGATTTCGTACGGGATTTTGTATGGGATTTCGTACAGGATTTCGTACGGGATTTCGGACGGGATTTCGGACAGGATTTCAGACGGGATTTTGGACGGGATTTCGGACGGGATTTCGGACGGGATTTCGGACGGGATTTTGTACGGGATTTCGATTTCATACGGGATTTCGATTTCGTACGGGATTTCGTACAGGATTTCGTACGGGATGTCGTACGGGATTTGGACGGGATTTCGGACGGGATTTCGGACAGGATTTCGGATGGGATTTCGGACTGGATTTCGTACAGGATTTCGTACGGGATTTCGTACAGAATTTTGGACGGGATTTCAGACGGGATTTCGGACTGGATTTCGTACAGGATTTCGTACGGGATGTCGTACAGGATTTTGGACGGGATTTCGGACGGGATTTCGGACGGGATTTCGTACAGGATTTCGTACGGGATGTCGTACAGGATTTTGGACGGGATTTCGGACGGGATTTCGGACGGGATTTCGGATGAGATTTCGGACAGGATTTTGTATGGGATTTCGTACGGGATTTCGGACTGGATTTCGGACGGGATTTTGGACGGGATTTCGTACGGGATTTCAGACGGGATTTCAGACGGGATTTCGGACGGGATTTCGTATAGGATTTCATACGGGATTTCGTACGGGATTCGTACAGGATTTCGGACGGGATTTCGGACGGGATTTCGTACGGGATTTCTTACGGGATTTCGTACTGGATTTCGTACGGGTTTTCGGACTGGATTTCGGACGCGATTTCGGACGGGATTTCGGATGGGATTTCGTACGGGATTTCGTACGGGATTTCGTACGGGATTTCGATTTTGTACGGGATTTCGGACTGGATTTCGTACAGGATTTCGTACGGGATTTCGGACTGGTTTTTGGACGGAATTTCGGACGGGATTTAGATATCGGACAGGATTTAGATTTCGGAAGGGATTTCGTATGGGATTTCGTACGGGATTTCGATTTCATATGGGATTTCGTACGGGATTTCAAACGGGATTTCGATTTCATACGGGATTTCGATTTCGTACGGGATTTCGTACGGGATTACGTTTTTGCGCGGGATTTCGGACTGGATTTCGTACAGGATTTGTACGGGATTTCGGAAGGGATTTCGTACTGGTTTTTGAACGGGATTTCGGACGGGATTTAGATATCGGACGGGATTTAGATTTCGGAAGGGATTTCGTATGGGATTTCGTACAGGATTTCGATTTCATACGGGATTTTGTACGGGATTTCAAACGGGATTTTGATTTCATACGGGATTTCAATTTCGTACGGGATTTCATACGGGATTACGATTTTGTACGGGATTTCGGACTGGATTTCGTACAAGATTTCGTACGGGATTTCGGAAGGTATTTCGGACTGGTTTTGGACGGGATTTCGGACTTGATTTAGATTTTGGACGGGATTTAGATTTCGGAAGGGATTTCGTATGGGATTTCGTACGGGATTTCGATTTCGTACGGGATTTCGTACGGGATTTCGTACGGGATTTCGATTTCATACGGGATTTCGATTTCGTACGGGATTTCGTACAGGATTTCGTACGGGATGTCGTATGGGATTTTGGACGGGATTTCGGACGGGATTTCGGACGAGATTTCGGATGGGATTTCGGACTGGATTTCGTACAGGATTTGTACGGGATTTCGTACAGGATTTTGGACGGGATTTCGGACGGGATTTCGGACGGGATTTCGGACGTGATTTAGATTTTGGACGGGATTTCAATTTCGGACGGGATTTCGTACGGGATTTCGATTTCGGACGGGATTTCGTACGGGATTTCGATTTCGGACGCGATTTCGGACGGGATTTCGGATGGGATTTCGTACGGGATTCCGTACGGGATTTCGTACGGGATTTCGATTTCGTATGAAATTTCGATTTCGTCCGGGATATCGTACGGGATTTCGATTTTGTACGGGATTTCGGACTGGATTTCGTACAGGATTTCGTACGGGATTTCGGAAGGGATTTCGGACTGGTTTTTGGACGGGATTTCGGACGGGATTTAGATATCGAACGGGATTTAGATTTCGTACGGGATTTCGATTTCATACAGGATTTCGTACGGGATTTCGGACAGGATTTCGTATGGGATTTCGTACGGGATTTCGATTTCGTACGGGATTTCGTACGGGATTTCGTACGGGATTTCGATTTCATATGGGATTTCGATTTCGTACGGGATTTCGTACAGGATTTCGTACGGGATGTCGTACGGGATTTGGACGGGATTTCGGACGGGATTTGGGACGGGATTTCGGATGGGATTTCGGACTGGATTTCGTACAGGATTTCGTTCGGGATTTTGTACAGGATTTTGGACGGGATTTCGGATGGGATTTCAGACTGGATTTCGTACAGGATTTTGTATGGGATTTCGTACGGGATTTCGGACTGGATTTTGGACGGGATTTCGAACGGGATTTCGTACGGGATTTCGGACAGGATTTCAGACGGGATTTCGGACGGGATTTCGTATAAGATTTCATACGGGATTTCGTACGGGATTTCGTACAGGATTTCGGACGGGATTTCAGACGGGATTTCGTACGGGATTTCTTACGGGATTTCGTACTGGATTTCGTACGGGATTTCGGACGGGATTTCGGACGGGATTTCGGACGGGATTTCGAACGGGATTTCGGATGGGATTTCGTACGGGATTTCGATTTCGTACGGGATTTCGAACGGGATTTCGATTTCGTACGGGATTTCGTACGGGATTTCTATTTCGTACGGGATGTCGAACGGGATTTTGTAAGGGATTTCGATTTCGTACAGGATTTCGGACGGGATTTCGATTTCAGACGGGATTTCGTACGGGATTTCGTATGGGATTTCGATTTCGTACGGGATTTTGTAAGGAATTTCTATTTCGTACGGGATTTCTGACGGGATTTCCGACGGGATTTCGATTTCCTCCGGGATTTCGTACGGGATTTCGATTCGTACGGGATTTCGTACGGGATTTTGTATGGGATTTCGTACAGGATTTCGGACGGGATTTCGTACTGGATTTCGTACGGGATTTCGGACGGGATTTCGGACGGGATTTCGGACGGGATTTCGAACGGGATTTCGGACGGGATTTCGTACGGGATTTCGATTTCGTACGGGATTTCGAACGGGATTTCGATTTCGTACGGGATTTCGTACGGGATTTCTATTTCGTACGGGATGTCGAACGGGATTTTGTAAGGGATTTCGATTTCGTACAGGATTTCGGACGGGATTTCGATTTCAGACGGGATTTCGTACGGGATTTCGTATGGGATTTCGATTTCGTACGGGATTTTGTAAGGGATTTCTATTTCGTACGGGATTTCTGACGGGATTTCTGACGGGATTTCGATTTCCTCCGGGATTTCGTACGGGATTTCGATTTCGTACGGGATTTCGTACGGGATTTTGTATGGGATTTCGTACAGGATTTCGGACGGGATTTCGGACGGGATTTCGGACAGGATTTCAGACGTGATTTCGGACAGGATTTCGGATGGGATTTCGGACGGGATTTCGGACGGGATTTCGTACGGGATTTCGATTTCATACGGGATTTCGATTTCGTACGGGATTTCGTACAGGATTTCGTACGGGATGTCGTACGGGATTTTGGACGGGATTTCGGACGGGATTTCGGACGGGATTTCGGATGGGATTTCGGACTGGATTTCGTACAGGATTTCGTACGAGATTTTGTACAGAATTTTGGACGGGATTTCGGACGGGATTTCGGACTGGATTTCGTACAGGATTTCGTACGGGATGTCGTACAGGATTTTGGACGGGATTTCGGACGGGATTTCGGACGGGATTTCGTACAGGATTTCGTACGGGATGTCGTACAGGATTTTGGACGGGATTTCGGACGGGATTTCGGACGGGATTTCGGATGAGATTTCGGACTGGATTTCGTACAGGATTTTGTATGGGATTTCGTACGGGATTTCGGACTGGATTTCGGACGGGATTTCGGACGGGATTTCGTACGGGATTTCAGACGGGATTTCAGACGGGATTTCGGACGGGATTTCGTATAGGATTTCATACGGGATTTCGTACGGGATTTCGTACAGGATTTCGGACGGGATTTCGGACGGGATTTCGTACGGGATTTCTTACGGGATTTCGTACTGGATTTCGTACGGAATTTCGGACTGGATTTCGGACGCGATTTCGGACGGGATTTCGGATGGGATTTCGTACGGGATTTCGTACGGGATTTCGTACGGGATTTCGATTTTGTACGGGATTTCGGACTGGATTTCGTACAGGATTTCGTACGGGATTTCGGACTGGTTTTTGGACGGGATTTCGGACGGGATTTAGATATCGGACGGGATTTAGATTTCGGAAGGGATTTCATATGGGATTTCGTACGGGATTTCGATTTCATACGGGATTTTGTACGGGATTTCAAACGGGATTTCGATTTCATACGGGATTTCGATTTCGTACGGGATTTCGTACGGGATTACGTTTTGTGCGGGATGTCGGACTGGATTTCGTACAGGATTTCGTAGGGATTTCGGAAGGGATTTCGGACTGGTTTTTGAACGGATTTCGGACGGGATTTAGATATCGGACGGGATTTCGATTTCGGAAGGGATTTCGTATGGGATTTGGTACAGGATTTCGATTTCATACGGGATTTTGTACGGGATTTCAAACGGGATTTTGATTTCATACGGGATTTCGATTTCGTACGGGATTTCATACGGGATTATGATTTTGTACGGGATTTCAGACAGGATTTCGTACAAGATTTCGTACGGGATTTCGGAAGGTATTTCGGACTGGTTTTGGACGGGATTTCGGACTTGATTTAGATTTGGACGGGATTTAGATTTCGGAAGGGATTTCGTATGGGATTTCGTACGGGATTTCGATTTCGTACGGGATTTTGTAAGGGATTTCTATTTCGTACGGGATTTCTGACGGGATTTCTGACGGGATTTCGATTTCCTCCGGGATTTCGTACGGGATTTCGATTTCGTACGGGATTTCGTACGGGATTTTGTATGGATTTCGTCTCGGATTTCGGACGGGATTTCGGACGGGATTTCGGACAGGATTTCAGACGTGATTTCGGACAGGATTTCGGATGGGATTTCGGACGGGATTTCGGACGGGATTTCGTACGGGATTTCGATTTCATACGGGATTTCGATTTCGTACGGGATTTCGTACAGGATTTCGTACGGGATGTCGTACGGGATTTTGGACGGGATTTCGGACGGGATTTCGGACGGGATTTCGGATGGGATTTCGGACTGGATTCGTACAGGATTTCGTACGAGATTTTGTACAGAATTTTGGACGGGATTTCGGACGGGATTTCGGACTGGATTTCGTACAGGATTTCGGATGTCGTACAGGATTTGGACGGGATTTCGGACGGGATTTCGGACGGGATTTCGTACAGGATTTCGTACGGGATGTCGTACAGGATTTTGGACGGGATTTCGGACGGGATTTCGGACGGGATTTCGGATGAGATTTCGGACTGGATTTCGTACAGGATTTTGTATGGGATTTCGTACGGGATTTCGGACTGGATTTCGGACGGGATTTCGGACGGGATTTCGTACGGATTTCAGACGGATTTCAGACGGGATTTCGGACGGGATTTCGTATAGGATTTCATACGGGATTTCGTACGGGATTTCGTACAGGATTTCGGACGGGATTTCGGACGGGATTTCGTACGGGATTTCTTACGGGATTTCGTACTGGATTTCGTACGGAATTTCGGACTGGATTTCGGACGCGATTTCGGACGGGATTTCGGATGGGATTTCGTACGGGATTTCGTACGGGATTTCGTACGGGATTTCGATTTTGTACGGGATTTCGGACTGGATTTCGTACAGGATTTCGTACGGGATTTCGGACTGGTTTTTGGACGGGATTTCGGACGGGATTTAGATATCGGACGGGATTTAGATTTCGGAAGGGATTTCATATGGGATTTCGTACGGGATTTCGATTTCATACGGGATTTTGTACGGGATTTCAAACGGGATTTTGATTTCATACGGGATTTCGATTTCGTACGGGATTTCATACGGGATTATGATTTTGTACGGGATTTCAGACAGGATTTCGTACAAGATTTCGTACGGGATTTCGGAAGGTATTTCGGACTGGTTTTTGGACGGGATTTCGGACTTGATTTAGATTTTGGACGGGATTTAGATTTCGGAAGGGCTTTCGTATGGGATTTCGTACGGGATTTCGATTTCGTACGGGATTTCGTACGGGATTCGTACGGGATT
>NW_026891839.1:0-12835 GCF_015708825.2 Lethenteron reissneri
TGGTTCGATTTCCTATGAATTTCGTACGGGATTTCGAGTTCGTACGGGATTTGTAAGGGATTTTCTATTTCGTACGGGATTTCTGACGGGATTTCGACGGGATTTCGATTTCCTACGGGATTCGTACGGGATCGATTTCGTAAGGGATTCGTATGGGATTGTAGGGATTTCGTACAGGATTTCGTACGGGATTTCGGTTCGGACAGGATTTCAGACGGGATTTCGGACGGGATTTCGGACTGGATTCGTACAGGATTTCGTACGGGATGTAGTACAGGATTTTGGACGGGATTTCGGACGGGATTTCGGACGGGATTTCGGATGAGATTTCGGACTGGATTTCGAACTGGATTTGTATGGGATTTCGTACGGGATTTCGGACTGGATTTCGGACGGGATTCGGACGGGATTTCGTACGGGATTTGGACGGGATTTCAGACGGGATTTCGGACGGGATTTCGTATGGGATTTCGTACGAGATTTCGTACGGATTTCGTACAGGATTTCGGACGGGATTTCGGACGGGATTTCGTACGGGATTTCTTATGGGATTTCGTACTGGATTTCGTACGGGATTCGGATGGATTTCGGACGCGATTTCGGAGGGATTCAGATGGGATTTCGTACGGGATTTCGTACGGGATTGTACTGGATTTCGTACGGGATTCGGACGGGATTTCGGACGGGATTTCGGACGGGATTCGGACGGGATTTCGAACGGGATTTCGTACGGGATGTCGTACAGGATTCGGACGGGATTCGGACGGGATCGGATGAGATTTCGGAATGGATTTCGTACAGGATTTCGTAGGGATTGGACGGATTTCGGACGGGATTTCGGACGGATTTCGTACGGGATTTCGGACGGGATTCAGACGGGATTCGGACGGGATTCGTATGGGATTTCGTACGGGATTTCGTACTGGATTTCGTACGGGATTTCGGACGGGATTTCGGAGGGATTTCGTACGGGATTTCGAACGGGATTTCGGACGGGATTTCGATTCGGACGGGATTTGTACGGGATTTCGATTTCGTACAGGTTTCGAACGGGATTTCGATTCGACGGGATTTGTAAGGGATTTATATTTCGTACGGGATTTCTGACGGGATTCGGACGGGATTTTGATTCCTACGGGATTTCGTAGGGATTCGATTTCGTACGGGATTTCGTATGGGATTTTATGGGATTTCGTACAGGATTTCGTACGGGATTCGGACGGGATTCGGACAGGATTTCAGATGGTATTTCGGACGGATTTCGGACGGGATTTCGGACGGGATTTCGGACGGGATTTCGTACGGGATTTCAATTTCATACGGATTTCGATTTCGTACGGGATTTCGTACAGGATTCGTACGGGATGTCGTACGGGATTGGACCGGATTCGGACGGGATTTCGGACGGGATTCGGATGGGATTTGGACTGGATTTCGTACAGGATTTCGTACGGGATGTCGTACAGGATTTGGACGGGATTTCGGACGGGATTTCGGACGGGATTTCGGATGAGATTGGGACTGGATTCGAACTGGATTTGTATGGATTCGTACGGGATTTCGGACTGGATTCGGACGGGATTTCGGACGGGATTCGTATGGGATTTCGGACGGGATTCAGACGGGATTCGGACGGGATTCGTATGGGATTTCGTACGGGATTTGTACGGGATTTCGTACAGGATTTCGGACGGATTCGGACGGGATTTCGTACGGGATTTCTTACGGGATTTCGTACTGGATTCGTACGGGATTTCGGACTGGATTTCGGACACGATTTCGGACGGGATTCGGATGGATTTCGTACGGGATTTCGTACGGGATTTCGTACGGGATTTCGATTCGTACGAAATTTCGATTCGTACGGGATATCGTATGGGATTCGATTTTGTACAGGATTTCGGACTGGATTCGTACAGGATTTCGTAGGGATTTCGGAGGGATTTCAGACTGGTTTTGGACGGATTTCGGACGTGATTTAGATTTTGGACGGGATTAGATTTCGGAAGGGATTTCGTATGGAATTTCGTACGGGATTTCGAGTTCGTACGGGATTTCGTACGGGATTGCGTACGGGATTTCGATTTCTAGGATTTCGATTTCGTACGGTATGTCGTACAGGATTTTTGACGGGATTCGACGGGATTTCGGACGGGATTCGGATGGGATTCGGACTGGATTTCGTACAGGAGTCGTACGGGATGTCGTACAGGATTTGGACGGGATTCGAACGGATTTGGACGGGATTTCGGATGAGATTCGGACTGGATTCGAACTGGATTTGTATGGGATTTCGTACAGGATTTCGGACTGGATTTTGGACGGGATTTCGGACGGGATTTCGTACGGGATTTCGGACGGGATTTCAGACGGGATTTTGGACGGGATTTCGTATGGGATTTCGTAGGGATTTCGTACGGGATTTCGTACAGGATTCGGACGGGATTCGGACGGGATTTCGTACGGGATTCTTACGGGATTTCGTACTGGATTTCGTACGGGATTCGGACTGGATTTCGGACGCGATTTCGGACGGGATTTCGGATGGGATTTCGTACGGGATTTCGTACGGGATTCGTCGGGATTTCGATTTCGTAAAAATTTCGATTTCGTACGGGATATCGTATGGGATTTCGATTTTGTACAGGATTCGGACTGGATTTCGTACAGGATTTCGTACGGAATTTCGGAAGGGATTTCGGACTGGTTTTGGACGGGATTTCGGACGGATTTAGATTTGGACGGGATTTAGATTTCGGAAGGGATTCGTATGGGATTTCGTACGGGATTTCGATTTCGTACGGGATTCGTACGGGATTCGTACGGGATTCGATTTCATACGGGATTTTCGATTTCTACGGGATTTCGTTACAGGATTTCGTACGGGATGTCGTACGGGATTTCGGACGGGATTTCGGATGGGATTTCGGACTGGATTTCGTACAGGATTTCGTACGGGATTTCGTACAGGATTTTGGACAGGATTCGGACGGGATTTCGGACTGGATTTCGTACGGATTTCGTACGGGATGTCGTACAGGATTTTGGACGGGATTCGGACGGGATTTCGGACAGGATTTCGGATGAGATTCGGACTGGATTTCGTACAGGATTTGTTGGGATTCGTACGGATTTTGGATGGATTTCGGACGGGATTTTGGACGGGATTCGTACGGGATTTCGGACGGGATTTCAGACGGGATTTCGGACGGGATTTCGTATGGGATTCGATTTCTATGTAATTTCGTACGGGATTTCGATTTCGTACGGGATTTTGTAGGGATTTCTATTTCGTACGGGATTTCTGACGGATTTCCGACGGGATTTTGATTTCTACGGGATTCGTACGGGATTTCGTTCGTACGGGATTTCGTATGGGATTTGTATGGGATTTGTACAGGATTTCGTACGGGATTTCGGACGGGATTCGGACAGGATTTCAGACGGGATTCGGACGGGATTTCGGACTGGATGTCGTAAGGATTTCGTACGGGATGTCGTACAGGATTTTGGACGGGATTTCGGACGGGATTTCGGACGGGATTCGGACGGGATTTGGACGGGATTTCGGACGGGATTTCGGACTGGATTCGTACAGGATTTCGTACGGGATGTCGTACAGGATTTGGACGGGATTCGGACGGGATTTCGGACGGGATTTCGGATGAGATTTCGGACTGGATTCGAACTGGATTGTATGGGATTTCGTACGGGATTCGGACTGGATTTCGGACGGGATTTCGGACGGGATTTCGTACGGGATTTGGACGGGATTTCAGACGGGATTTCGGACGGGATTTCGTATGGGATTTCGATTTCCTATGTAATTTCGTACGGGATTTCGATTCGTACGGGATTTTGTAAGGGATTTCTATTTCGTACGGGATTTCTGACGGGATTTCCGACGGGATTGATTCCTACGGGATTTCGTACGGATTTCGATTTCGTACGGGATTTCGTATGGGATTTGTATGGGATTTCGTACAGGATTTCGACGGGATTTCGGACGGGATTTCGGACAGGATTCAGACGGGATTTCGGAGGGATTTCGGATGGATTTCGTACAGGATTTCGTACGGGATGTCGTACAGGATTTGGACGGGATTTCGGACGGGATTTCGGACGGGATTCGGACGGGATTTTGGACGGATTTCGGACGGGATTTCGGACTGGATTTCGTACAGGATTTCGTACGGGATGTCGTACAGGATTTTGGACGGGATTTCGGACGGGATTTCGGACGGGGATTTCGGATGAGATTTCGGACTGGATTTCGAACTGGATTTTGTATGGGATTTCGTACGGGATTTGGACTGGATTTCGGACGGGATTTCGGACGGGATTTCGTACGGGATTTGGACGGATTTCAGACGGGATTTCGGAGGGATTTTATGGGATTTCGTACGAGATTTCGTACGGGATTTCGTACAGGATTTCGGACGGGATTCGGACGGGATTTCGTACGGGATTCTTATGGGATTTCGTACTGGATTTCGTACGGGATTTCGGACTGGATTTCGGACGCGATTTCGGACGGGATTTCGGATGGGATTTCGTACGGGATTTCGTACGGGATTTCGTACTGGATTTCGTACGGGATTTCGGACGGGATTTCGGACGGGATTTCGGACGGGATTTCGAACGGGATTTCGTACGGGTCGTATAGGATTTTGGACGGGATTTCGGACGGGATTCGGACGGGATTTCGGATGAGCATTCGGACTGGATTTCGTACAGGATTTCGTACGGGATTTTGGACTGGATTTCGGACGGGATTTCGGACGGGATTTCGTACGGGATTTTCGGACGGGATTTTCAGACGGGATTTTCGGACGGGATTTCGTATGGGATTTGTCGTACGGGATTTCGTACTGGATTTCGTACGGGATTTCGGACGGGATTCTCGGACGGGCATTTCGTACGGGATTTTCGAACGGGATTTCGGACGGGATATCGATTCTCGGACGGGATTTCGTACGGGGATTTCGATTTCGTACAGGTTTCGAACGGGATTTCGATTTCGTACGGGATTTCGTACGGGATTTCTATTTCGTACGGGATGTCGAACGGGATTTTGTAAGGGATTTCGATTTCGTACAGGATTTCGGACGGGATTTCGATTTCAGACGGGATTTCGTACGGGATTTCGTATGGGATTTCGATTTCCTACGGGATTTCGTACGGGATTTCGATTTAGTACGGGATTTGTAAGGGATTCTATTTCGTACGGGATTTCTGACGGGATTCCGACGGGATTTTGATTTCCTACGGGATTTCGTACGGGGATTTCGATTCGTACGGGATTTCGTATGGGATTTTGTATGGGATTTCGTACAGGATTTCGTACGGGATTCGGACGGGATTTCGGACAGGATTTCAGATGGTAATTTCGGACGGGATTTCGGATGGGATTTCGGACGGGATTTCGGACAGGATTTCGTACGGGATTTCAATTTCATACGGGATTTCGATTTCGTACGGGATTTCGTACAGGATTTCGTACGGGATGTCGTACGGGATTTTGGACGGGATTTCGGACGGGATTTCGGACGGGATTTCGGATGGGATTTCGGACTGGATTTCGTACAGGATTTCGTACGGGATGTCGTACAGGATTTTGGACGGGATTTCGGACGGGATTTCGGACGGGATTTCGGCTGAGATTTCGGACTGGATTCGAACTGGATTTTGTATGGGATTTCGTACGGGATTTCGGACTGGATTCGGACGGGATTTCGGACGGGATTTCGTATGGGATTTCGGACGGGATTTCAGACGGATTTCGGACGGGATTTCGTATGGGATTTCGTACGGGATTTCGTACGGGATTTCGTACAGGATTTCGGACGGATTTCGGACGGGATTTCGTAGGGATTTCTTACGGGATTTCGTACTGGATTTCGTACGGGATTTCGGACTGGATTTCGGACACGATTTCGGACGGGATTTCGGATGGGATTTCGTACGGGATTTCGTACGGGATTTCGTACGGGATTTCGATTTCGTACGAAATTTCGATTTCGTACGGGATATCGTATGGGATTTCGATTTTGTACAGGATTTCGGACTGGATTTCGTACAGGATTTCGTACGGGATTTCGGAAGGGATTTCGGACTGGTTTTTGGACGGGATTTCGGACGGGATTTAGATATCGGACGGGATTTAGATTTCAGAAGGGATTTCGTATGCGATTTCGTACGGGATTTCGATTTCATACGGGATTTCGTACGGGATTTCAAACGGGATTTCGATTTCATACGGGATTTCGATTTCGTACGGGATTTCGTACGGGATTACGATTTTGTAGGGGATTTCGGACTGGATTTCATACAGGATTCGTACGGGATTTCGGAAGGGATTTCGGACTGGTTTTTGGACGGGATTTCGGACGTGATTTAGATTTTGGACGGGATTTATGATTTCGGAAGGATTTCGTATGGGATTTCGTACGGGATTTCGATTTCGTAGGGATTTCGTACGGGATTTCGTACGGGATGTCGTACGGGATTTTGGACGGGATTTCGGACGGGATTTCGGACGGGATTTCGGATGGGATTTCGGACTGGATTTCGTACAGGATTTCGTACGGGATTTCGTACAGGATTTTGGACGGGATTTCGGACGGGATTCGGACTGGATTTCGTACAGGATTTCGTACGGGATGTCGTACAGGATTTTGGACGGGATTTCGGACGGGATTTTCGTATGGGATTTCGATTTCCTATGGAATTTCGTACGGGATTCTCGATTTCGTACGGGATTTTGTAGGGATTTTCTATTTCGTACGGGATTTCTGACGGGATTTCCGACGGGATTTCGATTTCCTACGGGATTTCGTACGGGATTTCGATTTCGAACGGGATTCGTATGGGATTTTGTATGGGATTTCGTACAGGATTTCGTACGGGATTTCGGACGGGATTTCGGACAGGATTTCAGACGGGATTTTCGACGGGATTTCGGAGGATTTCGGACGGGATTTTCAGACGGGATTTCGTACGGGATTCAATTCATACGGGATTTCGATTTAGTATGGATTTCGTACAGGATTTTGTACGGGATGTCGTACGGGATTTGGATGGGATTCGGACGGGATTTCGGACGGGATTTCGGACGGGATTTCGGATGGGATTTCGGACTGGATTTCGTACAGGATTTCGTACGGGATGTCGTACAGGATTTTGAACGAGATTTTCGGACGGGATTTCGGACGGGATTTCGGATGAGATTTCGGACTGGATTTCGTACAGGATTTTGTATGGGATTTCGTAGGGGATTTCGGACTGGATTTCGGACGGGATTTCGTACGGGATTTCGGACGGGATTTCAGAGGGATTTCGGACGGGATTTCGTATTAGGGATTCGTACGGGATTTCGTGCGGGATTTCGTACAGGATTTCGGACGGGATTTCGGACCAGGCTTTCGTAGGGCTTTCTTACGGGATTTCGTACTGGAATTCGTACGGGATTTTCGGACTGGATTTCAGACGGGATTTCGTACGGGATTTTCAATTTCATACGGGATTTCGATTTCGTACGGGATTTCGTACAGGATTTCGTACGGGATGTCGTACGGGATTTTGGACGGGATTTCGGACGGGATTTCGGCCGGATTTTCGGACGGGATTTCGGAGGGGATTCGGACTGGATTTCGTACAGGATTTCGTCCGGGATGTCGTTACAGGATTTTGGACGGGATTTCGGACGGGATTTCGGACGGGATTTCGATGAGATTTCGGACTGGATTTAGTACAGGATTTTGTATTGGGATTTCGTACGGGATTTCGGACTGGATTTCGGACGGGATTTCGGACGGTATTTGTACGGGATTTCGGACGGGATTTCAGACGGGATTTCGGACGGGATTTTCGTATGGGATTTAGTACGGGATTCGTACGGGATTTCGTACAGGATTTCGGACGGGATTTCGGACAGGATTTCGTACAGGATTTCTTACGGGATTTCGTACTGGATTTCGTACGGGATTTCGGACTGGATTTCGGACGCGATTTCGGACGGGATTTCGGATGGGATTTCGTACGGGATTTCGTACGGGATTTCGCACGGGATTTCGATTTCGTTCGAAATTTCGATTTCGTCCGGGATATCGTACGGGATTTCGATTTTGTACAGGATTTCGGACTGGATTTTGTACCGGATTTCGTACGGGATTTCGGAAGGGATTTCGGACTGGTTTTTGGACGGATTTCAGACGGGATTTAGATATCGGACGGGATTTAGATTTCAGAAGGGATTTCGTATGCGATTTCGTACGGATTTCGATTTCATACGGGATTTCGTACGGGATTTCAAACGGGGATTTCGATTTCATACGGGATTTCGATTCGTACGGGATTTCGTACGGGATTACGATTTTAGGTAGGGATTTCGGACTGGATTTCGTACAGATTCGGACGGGATTTCGGACTGGATTTCGGACGCGATTTCGGACGGGATTTCGGATGGGATTTCGTACGGGATTTCGTACGGGATTTCGTACGGGATTTCGATTTCGTACGAAATTTCGATTTCGTCCGGGATATTGTACGGGATTTCGATTTTGTACAGGATTTCGGACTGGATTTCGTACAGGATTTCGTACGGGATTTCGGAAGGGATTTCGGACTGGTTTTTGGACGGGATTTCGGACGGGATTTAGATATCGGACGGGATTTAGATTTCAGAAGGGATTTCGTATGCGATTTCGTACGGGATTTCGATTTCATACGGGATTTCGTACGGGATTTCAAACGGGATTTCGATTTCATACGGGATTTCGATTTCGTACGGGATTTCGTACGGGATTACGATTTTGTAGGGGATTTCGGACTGGATTTCATACAGGATTTCGTACGGGATTTCGGAAGGGATTTCGGACTGGTTTTTGGACGGGATTTCGGACGTGATTTAGTTTTGGACGGGATTTAGATTTCGGAAGGGATTTCGTATGGGATTTCGTACGGGATTTCGATTTCGTACGGATTTCGTCCGGGCATTTCGTACGGGATGTCGTACGGGATGTTGGACTGGATTTCGGACGGATTTCGGACGGATTTCTGCTGGGATTTCGGACTGGATTTCGTACAGGATTTCGTACGGGATTTCGTACAGGATTTTGGACGGGATTTCGGACGGGATTTCGGACTGGATTTCGTACAGGATTTCGTACGGGATGTCGTACAGGATTTTGGACGGGATTTCGGACGGGATTTCGTATGGGATTTCGATTTCCTATGGAATTTCGTACGGGATTTCGATTTCGTACGGGATTTTGTAAGGGATTTCTATTTCGTACGGGATTTCTGACGGGATTTCCGACGGGATTTCGATTTCCTACGGGATTTCGTACGGGATTTCGATTTCGAACGGGATTTCGTATGGGATTTTGTATGGGATTTCGTACAGGATTTCGTACGGGATTCGGACGGGATTTCGGACAGGATTTCAGACGGGATTTCGGACGGGATTTCGGACTGGATTTCGGACGGGATTTCAGACGGGATTTCGTACGGGATTTCAATTCATACGGGATTTCGATTTAGTATGGGATTTCGTACAGGATTTTGTACGGGATGTCGTACGGGATTTTGGATGGGATTTCGGACGGGATTTCGGACGGGATTTCGGACGGGATTTCGGATGGGATTTCGGACTGGATTCGTACAGGATTTCGTACGGGATGTCGTAGAGGATTTTGAACGAGATTTCGGACGGGATTTCGGACGGGATTTCGGATGAGATTTCGGACTGGATTTCGTACAGGTTTTGTATGGGATTTCGTACGGGATTTCGGACTGGATTTCGGACGGGATTTCGTACGGGATTTCGGACGGGATTTCAGACGGGATTCGGACGGGATTTCGTATGGGATTTCGTACGGGATTTCGTGCGGGATTTCGTACAGGATTTCGGACGGGATTTCGGACAGGATTTCGTACGGGATTTCTTACGGGATTTCGTACTGGATTTCGTACGGGATTTCGGACTGGATTTCAGACGGGATTTCGTACGGGATTTCAATTTCATACGGGATTTCGATTTCGTACGGGATTTCGTACAGGATTTCGTACGGGATGTCGTACGGGATTTTGGACGGGATTTCGGACGGGATTTCGGACGGGATTTCGGACGGGATTTCGGGGGATTTCGGACTGGATTTCGTACAGGATTTCGTCCGGGATGTCGTACAGGATTTTGGACGGGATTTCGGACGGGATTTCGGACGGGATTCGGATGAGATTCGGACTGGATTTCGTACAGGATTTTGTATGGGATTTCGTACGGGATTTCGGACTGGATTTCGGACGGGATTTCGGACGGTATTTCGTACGGGATTTCGGACGGGATTTCAGACGGGATTTCGGAGGGATTTCGTATGGGATTTCGTACGGGATTTCGTACGGGATTTCGTACAGGATTTCGGACGGGATTTCGGACAGGATTCGTACAGGATTTCTTACGGGATTTCGTACTGGATTTCGTACGGGATTTCGGACTGGATTTCGGACGCGATTTCGGACGGGATTTCGGATGGGATTTCGTACGGGATTTCGTACGGGATTTCGCACGGGATTTCGATTTCGTTCGAAATTTCGATTTCGTCCGGGATATCGTACGGGATTTCGATTTTGTACAGGATTTCGGACTGGATTTCGTACAGGATTTCGTACGGGATTTCGGAAGGGATTTCGGACTGGTTTTTGGACGGGATTTCAGACGGGATTTAGATACGGACGGGATTTAGATTTCAGAAGGGATTTCGTATGCGATTTCGTACGGGATTTCGATTTCATACGGGATTTCGTACGGGATTTCAAACGGGATTTCGATTTCATACGGAATTTCGATTTCGTACGGGATTTCGTACGGATTACGATTTTGTAGGGGATTTCGGACTGGATTTCATACAGGATTTCGTACGGGATTTCGGAAGGGATTTCGGACTGGTTTTTGGACGGGATTTCGGACGTGATTTAGATTTGGACGGGATTTAGATTTCGGAGGGATTTCGTATGGGATTTCGTACGGGATTTCGATTTCGTACGGGATTTCGTACGGGATTTCGTACGGGATTTCGATTTCATACGGGATTTCGATTTCGTACGGGATTTCGTACAGGATTTCGTACGGGATGTCGTACGGGATTTCGTACGGGATTTCGTACAGGATTTCGTACGGGATTTCGGACGGGATTTTGGACGGGATTTCGGACGGGATTTCGGACTGGATTTCGTACAGGATTTCGTACGGGATGTCGTACAGGATTTTGGACAGGATTTCGGACGGGATTTCGGACGGGATTTCGGATGAGATTTCGGACTGGATTTCGTACAGGATTTTGTATGGGATTTCGTACGGGATTTTGGACTGGATTTCGGACGGGATTTCGGACGGGATTTCGTACGGGATTTCGGACGGGATTTCAGACGGGATTTCGGACGGGATTTCGTATGGGATTTCGTACGGGATTTCGTACTGGATTTCGTACGGGATTTCGGACGGGATTTCGGACGGGATTTCGGACAGGATTTCGGATGAGATTTCGGACTGGATTTCGTACAGGATTTTGTATGGGATTTCGTACGGGATTTTGGACTGGATTTCGGACGGGATTTCGGACGGGATTTCGTACGGGATTTCGGACGGGATTTCAGACGGGATTTCAGACGGGATTTCGTATGGGATTTCGATTTCCTATGGAATTTCGTACGGGATTTCGATTTCGTACGGGATTTTGTGGGATTTCTATTTCGTACGGGATTTCTGACGGGATTTCCGACGGGATTTCGATTTCCTACGGGATTTCGTACGGCATTTCGATTTCGAACGGGATTTCGTAGGGATTTTGTATGGGATTTCGTACAGGATTTCGTACGGGATTTCGGACGGGATTTCGGACAGGATTTCAGACGGGATTTCGGACGGGATTTCGGACTGGATTTCGGACGGGATTTCAGACGGGATTTCGTACGGGATTTCAATTTCATACGGATTTCGATTTAGTACGGGATTTCGTACAGGATTTCGTACGGGATGTCGTACGGGATTTTGGATGGGATTTCGGACGGGATTTCGGACGGGATTTCGGACGGGATTTCGGATGGGATTTCGGACTGGATTTCGTACAGGATTTCGTACGGGATGTCGTACAGGATTTTGAACGGGATTTCGGACGGGATTTCGGACGGGATTTCGGATGAGATTTCGGACTGGATTTCGTACAGGATTTTGTATGGGATTTCGTACGGATTTCGGACTGGATTTCGGACGAGATTTCGTACGGGATTTCGGACGGGATTTCAGACGGGATTTCGGACGGGATTTCGTATGGGATTTCGTACGGGATTTCGTACGGGATTTCGTACAGGATTTCGGACGGGATTTCGGACTGGATTTCGGACGCGATTTCGGACGGGATTTCGGATGGGATTTCGTACGGGATTTCGTACGGGATTTCGTACGGGATTTCGATTTCGTACGAAATTTCGATTTCGTCCGGGATATTGTACGGGATTTCGATTTTGTACAGGATTTCGGACTGGATTTCGTACAGGATTTCGTACGGGATTTCGGAAGGGATTTCGGACTGGTTTTGGACGGATTCGGACGGGATTTAGAGATCGGACGGGATTTAGATTTCAGAGGGATTTCGTATGCGATTTCGTACGGGATTTCGATTTCATACGGGATTTCGTACGGGATTTCAAACGGGATTTCGATTTCATACGGGATTTCGATTTCGTACGGGATTTCGTACGGGATTACGATTTGTAGGGGATTCGGACTGGATTGTACAGGATTTGGATTTCGGACTGGATTTCATACAGGATTTCG
>NW_026891840.1:0-12783 GCF_015708825.2 Lethenteron reissneri
GGACTGGTTTTTGGACGGGATTTCGGACGTGATTTAGATTTTGGACGGGATTTAGATTTAGGAAGGGATTTCGTAAGGGATTTCGTATGGGATTTCGATTTCGTACGGGATTTCGTATGGGATTTTGTATGGGATTTGTACAGGATTTCGGACGGGATTTCGACGGGATTTCGGACAGGATTTTCAGACAGAATTTCGGACGGGATTTCGGACGGGATTTCGGACGGGATTTCGGACGGGATTTCGTATGGGATTTCGATTTCATACGGGATTTCGATTTCGTACGGGATTTCGTACAGGATTTCGTACGGGATTTCGTACGGGATTTTGGACGGGATTTCGGACGGGATTTCGGACGGGATTTCGGATGGGATTTCGGACTGGATTTCGTACAGGATTTCGTACGAGATTTCGTACAGAATTTTGGACGGGATTTCGGACGGGATTTCGGACTGGATTTCGTACAGGATTTCGTACGGATGTCGTACAGGATTTTGGACAGGATTTCGGACGGGATTTCGGACGGGATTCGGACGAGATTTCGTACAGGATTTGGACGGGATTTCGGAGGGATTTCGGACGGGATTTCGGATGAGATTTCGGACTGGATTTCGTACAGGCTTTTGTATGGGATTTCGTACGGGATTTCGGACTGGATTTCGGACGGGATTTCGGACGGGATTTCGTACAGGATTTCAGACGGGATTTCAGACGGGATTTCGGACGGGATTTCGTATAGGATTTCGTACGGGATTTCGTACGGGATTTTGTATGGGATTTCGTACAGGATTCGGACGGGATTTCGGACGGGATTTCGGACAGGATTTCAGAGGGATTTCGGACGGGATTTCGGACGGGATTTCGGAAGGGATTTCGGAACTGGTTTTGGACGGGATTTCGGACGGGATTTAGATATCGGACGGGATTTCGATTTCGGAAGGGATTTCGTATGGGATTTCGTACGGGATTTCGATTTCATACGGGATTTCGTACGGGATTTCAAACGGGATTTCGATTTCATACGGGATTTGATGTCGTACGGATTTCGTACGGGATTACGATTTTGTACGGGATTTCGGACTGGATTTCGTACAAGATTTCGTACGGGATTTCAGAAAGTATTTCGGACTGGTTTTTGGACGGGATTTCGGACTTGATTTAGATTTGGGGGATTTAGATTTCGGAAGGGATTTCGTATGGGATTTCGTACGGGATTTCGATTTCGTACGGGATTTCGTACGGGATTTCGTACCGGATTTCGATTTCATACGGGATTTCGATTTCGTAAGGGATTTCGTACAGGATTTCGTACGGGAGTCGTACGGGATTTTGGACGGGATTTCGGACGGGATTTCGAACGGGATTTCGGATGGGATTTCGTACTGGATTTCGTACAGGATTTCGTACGGGATGTCGTACGGGATTTTGGAGGATTTCGGACGGGATTTCGGAGGGGATTTCGGATGAGATTTCGGACTGGATTTCGTACAGGATTTTGTATGGGATTTCGTACGGGATTTCGGACTGGATTTCGGACGGGATTTCAGACGGGATTTCGGACGGGATTTCGTATGGGATTTCGTACGGGATTTCGTACGGGATTTCGTACAGGATTTCGGACGGGATTTCGGACGGGATTTCGTACGGGATTTCTTACGGGATTTCGTACTGGATTTCGTACGGGATTTCGGACTGGATTTCGGACGCGATTTCGGACGGGATTTGGGATGGGATTTCGTACGGGATTTCGTACGGGATTTCGTACGGGATTTCGATTTCGTACGAAATTTCGATTTCGTACGGGATTTCGTACGGGATTACGATTTTGTACGGGATTTCGGACTGGATTCGTACAGGATTTCGTACGGGATTTCGGAAGGGATTTCGGATGGTTTTTGGACGGGATTTCGGACGTGATTTAGATTTTGGACGGGATTTAGATTTAGGAAGGGATTTCGTAAGGGATTTCGTATGGGATTCGATTTCGTACGGGATTTCGTATGGGATTTTGTATGGGATTGTACAGGATTTCGGACGGGATTTCGGACGGGATTTCGGACAGGATTTCAGACAGAATTTCGGACGGGATTTCGGACGGGATTTCGGACGGGATTTCGGACGGGATTTCGTATGGGATTTCGATTTCATACGGGATTTCGATTTCGTACGGGATTTCGTACAGGATTTCGTACGGGATTTCGTACGGGATTTTGGACGGGATTTCGGACGGGATTTCGGACGGGATTTCGGATGGGATTTCGGACTGGATTTCGTACAGGATTTCGTACGAGATTTCGTACAGAATTTTGGACGGGATTTCGGACGGGATTTCGGACTGGATTTCGTACAGGATTTCGTACGGGATGTCGTACAGGATTTTGGACAGGATTTCGGACGGGATTTCGGACGGGATTTCGGACGAATTTCGTACAGGATTTTGGACGGGATTTCGGACGGGATTTCGGACGGGATTTCGGATGAGATTTCGGACTGGATTTCGTACAGGATTTGTATGGGATTTCGTACGGGATTTCGGACTGGATTTCGGACGGGATTTCGGACGGGATTTCGTACAGGATTTCAGACGGGATTTCAGACGGGATTTCGGACGGGATTTCGTATAGGATTTCGTACGGGATTTCGTACGGGATTTTGTATGGGATTTCGTACAGGATTTCGGACGGGATTTCGGACGGGATTTCGGACAGGATTCAGACGGGATTTCGGACGGGATTTCGGACGGGATTTCGGACGGGATTTCGATTTCATGCGGGATTTCGATTTCGACGGGATTTCGTACAGGATTTCGTACGGGATGTCGTACTGGATTTCGTACGGGATTTCGGACAGAATTTTGGACGGGATTTCGGACGCGATTTCGGACGGGATTCGGATGGGATTTCGTACGGGATTTCGTACGGGATTTCGTACGGGATTTCGATTTGTACGGGATTTCGGACTGTATTTCATACAGGATTTCGTACGGGATTCGGACTGGTTTTTGGACGGGATTTCGGACGGGATTTAGATATCGGACGGGATTTAGATTTCGGAAGGGATTTCGTATGGGATTTCGTACGGGATTTCGATTTCATACGGGATTTCGTACGGGATTTCAAACGGGATTTCGATTTCATACGGGATTTCGATTTCGTACGGGATTTCGTACGGGATTACGTTTTTGCGCGGGATTTCGGACTGGATTTCGTACAGGATTTCGTACGGGATTTTCGGAAGGGATTTCGGACTGGTTTTTGGACGGGATTTCGGACGGGATTTAGATATCGGACGGGATTTCGATTTCGGAAGGGATTTCGTATGGAATTTCGTACGGGATTACGATTTCATACGGGATTTCGTACGGATTTCAAACGCGATTTCGATTTCATACGGGATTTCGATGTCGTACGGGATTTCGTACGGGATTACGATTTTGTACGGGATTTCGGACTGGATTTCGTACAAGATTTCGTACGGGATTTCAGAAGGTATTTCGGACGGTTTTGGACGGGATTTCGGACTTGATTTAGATTTTGGACGGGATTTAGATTTCGGAAGGGATTTCGTATGGGATTTCGTACGGGATTTCGATTTCGTACGGGATTTCGTACGGGATTTCGTACGGGATTTCGATTTCATACGGGATTTCGATTTCGTACGGATTTCGTACAGGATTTCGTACGGGATCGTACGGGATTTTGGACGGGATTTCGGACGGGATTTCGAACGGGATTTCGGATGGGATTTCGGACTGGATTTCGTACAGGATTTCGTACGGGATTTCGTACAGGATTTTGGACGGGATTTCGGACGGGATTCGGAGGGGATTTCGGATGAGATTTCGGACTGGATTTCGTACAGGATTTTGTATGGGATTTCGTACGGGATTTCGGACTGGATTTCGGACGGGATTTCGGACGGGATTTCGTATGGGATTTAGTACGGGTTTGTACGGGATTTCGTACAGGATTTCAGACGGGATTTCGGACGGGATTTCGTACGGGATTTCTTACGGGATTTCGTACTGGATTTCGTACGGGATTTCGGACGGGATTTCGGACGGGATTTCGGACGGGATTTCGAACGGGATTTCGGACGGGATTTCGATTTCGGACGGGATTTCGAACGGGATTTCCGACGGGATTTCGATTTCCTCCGGGATTCGTACGGGATTTCGATTTTGTACGGGATTTCGTACGGGATTTTGTATGGGATTTCGTACAGGATTTCGTACGGGATTTCGGACGGGATTTCGGACAGGATTTCAGACGGGATTTCGGACGGGATTTCGGACGGGATTTTGGACGGGATTTCGGACGGGATTTCGTACGGGATTTCGATTTCATACGGGATTTCGATTTCGTACGGGATTTCGTACAGGATTTCGTACGGGATGTCGTACGGGATTTTGGACGGGATTTCGTACAGGATTTCGTACGGGATGTCGTACAGGATTTTGGACAGGATTTCGGACGGGATTTCGGACGGGATTTCGGACGAGATTTCGTACAGGATTTTGGACGGGATTTCGGACGGGATTTCGGACGGGATTTCGAATGAGATTTCGGACTGGATTTCGTACAGGATTTTGTATGGGATTTCGTACGGGATTTCGGACTGGATTTCGGACGGGATTTCGGACGGGATTTCGTACAGGATTTCAGACGGGATTTCAGACGGGATTTCGGACGGGATTTCGTATAGGATTTCGTACGGGATTTCGTACGGGATTTTGTATGGGATTTCGTACAGGATTTCGGACGGGATTTCGGACGGGATTTCGGACAGGATTTCAGACGGGATTTCGGACGGGATTCGGACGGGATTTCGGACGGGATTTCGGACGGGATTTCGGACGGGATTTCGATTTCATACGGGATTCGATTTCGTACGGGATTTCGTACAGGATTTCGTAGGGATGTCGTACTGGATTTCGTACGGGATTTCGGACAGAATTTTGGACGGGATTTCGGACGCGATTTCGGACGGGATTTCGGATGGGATTTCGTACGGGATTTCGTACGGGATTTCGTACGGGATTTCGATTTTGTACGGGATTTCGGACTGTATTTCATACAGGATTTCGTACGGGATTTCGGACTGGTTTTTGGACGGGATTTCGGACGGGATTTAGATATCGGACGGGATTTAGATTTCGGAAGGGATTTCGTATGGGATTTCGTACGGGATTCGATTTCATACGGGATTTCGTACGGGATTTCAAACGGGATTTCGATTCATACGGGATTTCGATTTCGTACGGGATTACGTTTTGCGCGGGATTTCGGACTGGATTTCGTACAGGATTTCGTACGGGATTTCGGAAGGGATTTCGGACTGGTTTTTGGACGGGATTTCGGACGGGATTTAGATATCGGACGGGATTTCGATTTCGGAAGGGATTTCGTATGGAATTTCGTACGGGATTTCGATTTCATACGGGATTTCGTACGGGATTTCAAACGGGATTTCGATTTCATACGGGATTTCGATGTCGTACGGGATTTCGTACGGGATTACGATTTTGTACGGGATTTCGGACTGGATTTCGTACAAGATTTCGTACGGGATTTCAGAAGGTATTTCGGACTGGTTTTGGACGGGATTTCGGACTTGATTTAGATTTTGGACGGGATTTAGATTTCGGAAGGGATTTCGTATGGGATTTCGTACGGGATTTCGATTTCGTACGGGATTTCGTACGGGATTTCGTACGGGATTTCGATTTCATACGGGATTTCGATTTCGTACGGGATTTCGTACAGGATTTCGTACGGGATGTCGTACGGGATTTTGGACGGGATTTCGGACGGGATTTCGAACGGGATTTCGGATGGGATTCGGACTGGATTTCGTACAGGATTTCGTACGGGATTTCGTACAGGATTTTGGACGGGATTTCGGACGGGATTTCGGAGGGGATTTCGGATGAGATTTCGGACTGGATTTCGTACAGGATTTTGTATGGGATTTCGTACGGGATTTCGGACTGGATTTCGGACGGGATTTCGGACGGGATTTCGTATGGGATTTAGTACGGGATTTTGTACGGGATTTCGTACAGGATTTCAGACGGGATTTCGGACGGGATTTCGTACGGGATTTCTTACGGGATTTCGTACTGGATTTCGTACGGGATTTCGGACGGGATTTCGGACGGGATTTCGGACGGGATTTCGAACGGGATTTCGGACGGGATTTCGATTTCGGACGGGATTTCGAACGGGATTTCCGACGGGATTTCGATTTCCTCCGGGATTTCATACGGGATTTCGATTTTGTACGGGATTTCGTACGGGATTTGTAGGGATTTCGTACAGGATTTCGTACGGGATTTCGGACGGGATTTCGGACAGGATTTCAGACGGGATTTCGGACGGGATTTCGGACGGGATTTTGGACGGGATTTCGGACGGGATTTCGTACGGGATTTCGATTTCATACGGGATTTCGATTTCGTACGGGATTCGTACAGGATTTCGTACGGGATGTCGTACGGGATTTTGGACGGGATTTCGGACGGGATTTCGAACGGGATTTCGGATGGGATTTCGGACTGGATTTCGTACAGGATTTCGTAAGGGATTTCGTACAGGATTTTGGACGGGATTTCGGACGGGATTTCGGACGGGATTTCGGATGAGATTTCGGACTGGATTTCGTACAGGATTTTGTATGGGATTTTGTACGGGATTTCGGACTGGATTTCGGACGGGATTTCGGACGGGATTTCGTATGGGATTTCGTACGGGATTTTGTACGGGATTTGTACAGGATTTCAGACGGGATTCGGACGGGATTTCGTACGGGATTTCTTACGGGATTTCGTACTGGATTTCGTACGGGATTTCGGACGGGATTTCGGACGGGATTTCGAACGGGATTTCGGACGGGATTTCGATTTCGGACGGGATTTCATACGGGATTTCGATTTCGTACGGGATTTCTATTTCGTACGGGATGTCGAACGGGATTTTGTAAGGGATTTCGATTCGTACAGGATTTCGGACGGGATTTCGATTTCAGACGGGATTTCGTACGGGATTTCGTATGGGATTTCGTTTCTACGGGATTTCGTACGGGATTTCGATTTCGTACGGGATTTTGTAAGGGATTTCTATTTTGTACGAGATTTCTGACGGGATTTCCGACGGGATTTCGATTTCCTCCGGGATTTCGTACGGGATTTCGATTTTGTACGGGATTTCGTACGGGATTTTGTATGGGATTTCGTACAGGATTTCGTACGGGATTTCGAACGGGATTTCGGATGGGATTTCGGACTGGATTTCGTACAGGATTTCGTACGGGATTTCGTACAGGATTTTGGACGGGATTTCGGACGGGATTTCGGAGGGGATTTCGGATGAGATTTCGGACTGGATTTCGTACAGGATTTGTATGGGATTTCGTACGGGATTTCGGACTGGATTTGGACGGGATTTCGGACGGGATTTCGTATGGGATTTAGTACGGGATTTTGTACGGGATTTCGTACAGGATTTCAGACGGGATTTCGGACGGGATTTCGTACGGGATTTCTTACGGGATTCGTACTGGATTTCGTACGGGATTTCGGACGGGATTTCGGACGGGATTTCGGACGGGATTTCGAACGGGATTTCGGACGGGATTTCGATTTCGGACGGGATTTCGAACGGGATTTCCGACGGGATTTCGATTTCCTCCGGGATTTCGAACGGGATTTCGATTTTGTACGGGATTTCGTACGGGATTTTGTATGGGATTTCGTACAGGATTTCGTACGGGATTTCGGACGGGATTTCGGACAGGATTTCAGACGGGATTTCGGACGGGATTTCGGACGGGATTTTGGACGGGATTTCGGACGGGATTTCGTACGGGATTTCGATTTCATACGGGATTTCGATTTCGTACGGGATTTCGTACAGGATTTCGTACGGGATGTCGTACGGGATTTTGGACGGGATTTCGGACGGGATTTCGAACGGGATTTCGGATGGGCTTTCGGACTGGATTTCGTACAGGATTTCGTAAGGGATTTCGTACAGGATTTTGGACGGGATTTCGGACGGGATTTCGGACGGGATTTCGGATGAGATTTCGGACTGGATTTCGTACAGGATTTTGTATGGGATTTTGTACGGGATTTCGGACTGGATTTCGGACGGGATTTCGGACGGGATTTCGTATGGGATTTCGTACGGGATTTTGTACGGGATTTTGTACAGGATTTCAGACGGGATTTCGGACGGGATTTCGTACGGGATTTCTTACGGGATTTCGTACTGGATTTCGTACGGGATTTCGGACGGGATTTCGGACGGGATTTCGAACGGGATTTCGGACGGGATTTCGATTTCGGACGGGATTTCATACGGGATTTCGATTTCGTACGGGATTTCTATTTCGTACGGGATGTCGAACGGGATTTTGTAAGGGATTTCGATTTCGTACAGGATTTCGGACGGGATTTCGATTTCAGACGGGATTTCGTACGGGATTTCGTATGGGATTTCGATTTTCTACGGGATTTCGTACGGGATTTCGATTTCGTACGGGATTTTGTAAGGGATTTCTATTTTGTACGAGATTTCTGACGGGATTTCCGACGGGATTTCGATTTCCTCCGGGATTTCGTACGGGATTTCGATTTTGTACGGGATTTCGTACGGGATTTTGTATGGGATTTCGTACAGGATTCGTACGGGATTTCGACGGGATTTCGGACAGGATTTCAGACGGGATTTCGGACGGGATTTCGGACGGGATTTTGGACGGGATTTCGGACGGGATTTCGTACGGGATTTCGATTTCATACGGGATTTTGATTTCGTACAGGATTTCGTACAGGATTTCGTACGGGATGTCGTACGGGATTTTGGACGGGATTTCGGACGGGATTTCGGACGGGATTTCGGATGGGATTTCGGACTGGATTTCGTACAGGATTTCGTACGGGATTTCGTACAGAATTTGGACGGGATTTCGGACGGGATTTCGGACTGGATTTCGTACAGGATTTCGTACGGGATGTCGTACAGGATTTTGGACGGGATTCGGAGGGATTCGGACGGGATTTCGGATGAGATTTCGGACTGGATTTCGTACAGGATTTTGTATGGGATTTCGTACGGGATTTCGGACTGGATTTCGGATGGGATTTCGGACGGGATTTCGTACGGGATTTCGGACGGGATTTCAGACGGGATTTCGGACAGGATTTCGTATGGGATTTCGTACGGGATTTCGTACGGGATTTCGGACTGGATTTCGGACGCGATTTCGGGGGATTTCGAATAGGATTTCGTACGGGATTTCGTACGGGATTTCGATTCGTACGAAATTTCGATTTCGTACGGGATTTCGTAAGGGATTTCGGAGGGATTTCGGACTGGTTTTTGGTAGGGATTTCAGACGTGATTTAGATTTTGGACGGGATTTAGATTAGGAAGGGATTTCGTATGGGATTTCGTACGGGATTTCGTACGGGATTTCGGACGGGATTTCAGACGGGATTTCGGACGGGATTTCGTATGGGATTTCGTACGGGATTTCGTACGGGATTTCGGACTGGATTTCGGACGCGATTTCGGACGGGATTTCGATAGGATTTCGTACGGGATTTCGTACGGGATTCGATTTCGTACGAAATTTCGATTTTGTACGGGATTCGTAAGGGATTTCGGAAGGATTTCGGACTGGTTTTGGAAGGGATTTCGGACGTGATTTAGATTTTGGACGGGATTTAGATTAGGAAGGGATTTCGTATGGGATTTCGTACGGATTTCGTACGGGATGTCGTACGGGATTTTGGACGGGATTTCGGACGGGATTTTGGACGGGATTTTGGATGGGATTTCGGACTGGATTTCGTACGGATTTCGTATGGGATTTCGTACAGGATTTTGGACGGGATTCGGACTGGATTTCGTACAGGATTTCGTACGGGATGTCGTACAGGATTTTGGACGGGATTTCGTACGGGATTTCGGACGGGATTTCGGACAGGATTTTGTATGGGATTTCGTACGGGATTTCGGACTGGATTTCGGACGGGATTTCGGACGGGATTTCGTACGGGATTTCGGACGGGATTTCAGACGGGATTTCGGACGGGATTTCGTATGGGATTTCGTACAGGATTTCGTAGGGATGTCGTACAGGATTTGGACAGGATTTCGGACGGGATTTCGGACGGGATTTCGGACGGGATTTCGTACAGGATTTTGGACGGGATTTCGGACGGGATTTCGGACGGGATTTCGGATGAGATTTCGGACTGGATTTCGTACAGGATTTTGTATGGGATTTCGTAGGGATTTCGGACTGGATTTCGGATGGATTTCGGACGGGATTTCGTACAGGATTTCAGACGGGATTTCAGACGGGATTTCGGACGGGATTTTTATAGGATTTCGTACGGGATTTCGTACGGATTTCGTACAGGATTTCGGACGGGATTTCGGACGGGATTTCGTACGGGATTTCTTACGGGATTTCGTACTGGATTTCGTACGGGATTTCGGACAGAATTTTGGACGGGATTTCGGACGCGATTTCGGACGGGATTTCGGATGGGATTTCGTACGGGATTTCGTACGGGATTTCGGACTGGTTTTTGGAGGGATTTCGGACGGGATTTAGATATCGGACGGGATTTAGATTTCGGAAGGGATTTCGTATGGGATTTCGTACGGGATTTCGATTTCATACGGGATTTCGTACGGGATTTCAAACGGGATTTCGATTTCGTACGGGATTTCGTACGGGATTACGATTTTGTACGGGATTTCGGACTGGATTTCGTACAAGATTCGTACGGGATTTCGGAGGTATTTCGGACTGGTTTTGGACGGGATTTCGGACTTGATTTAGATTTTGGACGGGATTTAGATTTCGGAAGGGATTTCGTATGGGATTTCGTACGGGATTTCGATTTCGTACGGGATTTCGTACGGGATTTCGATTTCATACGGGATTTCGATTTCGTACGGGATTTCGTACAGGATTTCGTACGGGATGTCGTACGGGATTTTGGACGGGATTTCGGACGGGATTTCGAACGGGATTTCGGATGGGATTTCGGACTGGATTTCGTACAGGATTTCGTACGGGATTTCGTACAGGATTTTGGACGGGATTTCGGACGGGATTTCGGACGGGATTTCGGATGAGATTTCGGACTGGATTTCGTACAGGATTTTGTATGGGATTTCGTACGGATTTCGGACTGGATTTCGGACGGGATTTCGGGCGGGATTTCGTACGGGTTTCGGACGGGATTTCAGACGGGATTTCGGACGGGATTTCGTATGGGATTTCGTACGGGATTTCGTACAGGATTTCGTACAGGATTTCGGACGGGATTTCGGACGGGATTTCGTACGGGATTTTTTACGGGATTTCGTACTGGATTCGTACGGGTTTTCGGATGGATTTCGGACGCGATTTCGGACGGGATTTCGGATGGGATTTCGTACGGGATTTCGTACGGGATTTCGTACGGGATTTCGATTTCGTACGAAATTTCGATTTCGTACGGGATTTCGTACGGGATTACGATTTTGTAGGGATTTCGGACTGGATTCGACAGGATTTCGTACGGATTTCGGAAGGGATTTCGGACTGGTTTTTGGACGGGATTTCGGACGTGATTTAGATTTTGGACGGGATTTAGATTTAGGAAGGGATTTCGTAAGGGATTTCGTACGGGATTTCGATTTCATATGGGATTTCGATTTCGCACGGGATTTCGTACAGGATTTCGTACGGGATGTCGTACGGGATTTTGGACGGGATTTCGGACGGGATTTCGGACGGGATTTCGGATGGGATTTCGGACTGGATTTCGTACAGGATTTCGTACGGGATTTTGTACAGGATTTTGGACGGGATTTCGGATGGGATTTCGGACTGGATTTCGTACAGGATTTTGTATGGGATTTCGTACGGGATTTCGGACTGGATTTCGGACGGGATTTCGAACGGGATTTTGTACGGGATTTCGGACAGGATTTCAGACGGGATTTCGGACGGGATTTCGTATAAGATTTCATACGGGATTTCGTACGGGATTTCGTACAGGATTTCGGACGGGATTTCGGACGGGATTTCGGACGGGATTTCGTACGGGATTTCGATTTCGTACGGGATTTCGAACGGGATTTCGATTTCGTACGGGATTTCGTACGGGATTTCTATTTCGTACGGGATTTTGAACGGGATTTCGATTTCGTACGGGATTTCGTACGGGATTTCTATTTCGTACGGGATGTCGAACGGATTTTGTAAGGGATTTCGATTTCGTACAGGATTCGGACGGGATTCGATTTCAGACGGGATTTCGTACGGGATTTCGTATGGGATTTCGATTTCGTACGGGACTTTGTAAGGGATTTCTATTTCGTACGGGATTTCTGACGGGATTTCCGACGGGATTTCGATTCCTCCGGATTTTGTACGGGATTTCGATTTCGTACGGGATTTCGTACGGGATTTTGTATGGATTTGTACAGGATTTCGGACGGATTTCGGACGGGATTTCGGACAGGATTTCAGACGGATTTCGGACGGGATTTCGGACGGGATTTCGGACGGGATTTCGGACGGATTTCGTACGGGATTTCGATTCATACGGGATTTCGATTTCGGTACGGGATTTCGTACAGGATTTCGTACGGGATTTCGTACGGGATTTTGGACGGGATTTCGGAACGGGATTTCGGACGGGATTTCGGATGGGATTTCGGACTGGATTCGTACAGGATTTGTACGGATTTCGTACAGAATTTGGACGGG
>NW_026891841.1:0-12767 GCF_015708825.2 Lethenteron reissneri
TTCCCGCGCCTCATTTCCACACCTCCTCTCCCCCCCTTTTAATTTATTTTCGCGAGCCTTGGGGGGTGGGGGCAGTGTGTGACGGAGAGAACACGTGGGGGGGGGGGGCGTTGGTCGGGGGGCTTCAATGTTGCCGTGGCGCGTAGCCAGCCGCCCCTTTGCGCGGCTCCACTTTGTCGTTTCGCGTTATCTCGTGTTTGTTTGTGTGTGCGTGTGTTGTGTCTGTGTTTGTTTGTGTTTGTTTGTGTGTGTTGTTTGTGTGTGTGTGTTGTTTGTGTTTGTTTGTGTTTGTTTGTGGTTTGTTTGTGTGTTTGTGTGTGTTTGTGCGTGTGTTTGTGTGTGTGTTTGTGTGGTTTGTGTGTGTGTGTTGTTTGTGTGTGTTTGGTGTGTTTGTGTGTGTTTGTTTGTGTGTTTGTTTGTGTTTGTTTGTGTGTGTTTGTGTGTGTTGTGTTCGTGTGTTTTGTTTGTGTTTGTGTGTGTGTTTGTGTGTGTTTGTGTTGTTTGTTTGTTTGTGTGTGTGTGTTTGTTTGTGTGGTGGTGTGTGGTGTGTGTGGGTGTGTGTGCGTGTGTGTGTGTGTGCGTGTGTGTGTGCGTGTTTGTGCGTGCGTGTGTTTGGTGTGTTTTGTGTGTGTTTGTGTGTGTGTGTGTGTGTGTGTGCGTGTGTTTGTGTTGTTTGTGTTGTGTGTGTGTGTGTGTTGTTTGTGTGTGTGTGTGTTTGTTTGTGTGTGTGTGTGTTTGTTGGTGTGTGTGTGTTGTTTGTGTTTGTGTGGTGTTGTTGTGTTTGTGTGTGTGTTGTTTGTGTTTGTGTGTGTGTGGTTTGTTTGTGTTTGTTTGTGTGTGTTGTTTGTGTTTGTTTGTGTTTGTTTGTTGTGGTGTGTGTTGTTTGTGTGTGTGTGTGTGTGTGTTTGTATGTGTGTGTGTGTTTTTGTGTGTGTTTGGTTGTTTTGCGTGTGTTTGTGTTTGTTTGCGGTGTGTTTGTGTTTGTTTGCGTGTGTGGTGTTGTTTGTGTTTGTTTGCGTGTGTTTGTGTTGTTTGTGTGTGTTTGCGTGGTTTGCGTTTGTTTGTGTGTGTTTGGTGTTTTGTGTTGTTTGTGTGTGTTGTGTTGTTTGTGTGTGTGTTTGTTTGTGTGTGTTTGTTTGTGTGTGTGTTTGTTTGTGTGTGTGTGTTGTTTGTGTGTGTGTGTTGTGTGTGTGTGTGTGTGGTTGTGGTTGTGTGTGTGTGTTGTGTTGTGTGTGTGTGTGTGTGTTGCGTGTGTGTGTTTGTTTGTGTTTGTTTGCGTGTGTGTGTTTGTTTGTGTTTGTTTGTGGTTTGTGTTTGTTTGTGCGTTTGTGTGCGTTTGGTGTGTGCGTTTGTGGGTGTGTTTGTTTGTGTGTTGTTTGTGTTTGTGTGTGCGTGTGTTTGTTTGTTTGTGTTTGTTTGTGTGTGTGTGGTGTGTTTGTTTGTGTGTGTGTGCGTGTGTTTGTTTGTGTGTGTGTGCGTGTGTTTGTTTGTGTGTGTGTGCGTGTGTTGTTTGGTGTTGTTTGTGTGTGTGTGTGCGTGTTTGTTTGTGTGTTTGTTTGTGTGTGTGTGCGTGTTGTTTGTGTGTTTGTTTGTGTGTGTGTACGTGTGTCTTTGTGTGTTGTTTATTTGAGTTTGTTTGTGTGTGTACGTGTGTTTTGTGTGTTTGTGTATTTTTGAGTTTGTGAGTTTGTTTGTTTGTGAGTTTGTTTGTTTATTTGAGTTTGTTTGTGTGTGTTGTTTGTGTGTGTGTGTGTGTGTTTGTGTATTTTTGAGTTTGTGAGTTTGTGGTTGTTTGTGTGTTTGTTTGTGTTTGTGTGTGTGTTTGTTTGTGTGTGTTTGTGTATTTTTGAGTTTGTGAGTTTGTGTGTCTTTGCGATGTGTTGAGCCAACGCGGCCGTGACGTCCCACGCAGAGTGGTCGCATATCCATCCCGTTTTGGTCCGACGCTGCCTCGATGTTGGTCATTCGGCGTCGCCTGCCCGCGCGGTGTCCGTCGTTTTGTGCCGCGACCGCCTTCAGGAACACGAAGCGGCGGTCTCAGCAGCGTTCCTGATTTTGAAGCGGGGGAGTTGAAATTGCCGGCACGAAAAGCTTTTTCCTGCGTGGCATCGATCCTCTTAATTTTGTGTGTTCGTTGAAACCTTGTCAATTTGAACAACAGCATCTATGAGACTGAAATTTTAACGGTGTGATTATTGTTTTTTAAATGAATAATGCTCAAGAGAAATCGGTTGAATTGCGGCGCTTTGCTCGTTTCAACAGTACGAGAAATACCAAGTCGCTTCTGAGTGGGGGGGTGAGGGGTGAGAGGGGTGAGAGTGGATCTGTGTTCACATCTGAACAGTTTGGCTGGGGGGGGGGGAGTTTGAAAGGGGGGAACGGCTTTAGGATTCCACATTCATTTCCTGAAGAAGCTCCCAGCGCATATCCCGAAACGTCGGACCACCACGACCGCGTTCACCACACAAACCCCGCTCCACCGTAAATGCGTTCACCACAACCACGTTCACCACAACCCTGCACACCACAACCCTGCACACCACAACCCTGCACACCACAACCCTGCACACCACACACCCTGTTGTACCCCACAACCTGTTGTACCCCACAACCCTGTACCCCACAACCCTGTACCCCACAACCTGCACACCACAACCCTGCACACACCCTGTACCCCACAACCGCGTACACAACAACCCTGTACCCCACAACCCTGCACACCGCAACCCTGTACCCACAACCCTGTACCCCACAACCCTGTACCCCACAACCCTGCACCCCACAACCCTGTACACCACAACCCTGCACACCACAACCCTGCACACCACAACCCTGTCCACCACAACCCTGCACCCCACAACCCTGCACACCAAACCCTGTACCCCACAACCCTGCACACCACAACCCTGTCCACCACAACCCTGCACCCCACAACCCTGCACACCACAACCCTGTACCCCACAACTCTGCACACCACAACCCTGTACACCACAACCCTGCAACAACCCTGCACACCACAACCCTGTCCACCACAACCCTGTCCACCACAACCCTGTACCCCACAACCCTGTACCCACAACCCTGTACCCCACAACCCTGTACCCCACAACCCTGTACACCAACCCTGCACACACAACCCTGCACACCACAACCCTGCACACCACAACCCTGTACACCACAACCCTGCACACCACAACCCTGCACACCACAACCCTGTCCACCACAACCCTGTACCCCAAACCCTGCACACCACAACCCTGCACACCAAAACCCTGTACACCACAACCCTGTCCACCACAACCCTGTCCACCACAACCCTGTACCCCACAACCCTGTACCCCACAACCCTGTACCCCACAACCCTGTCCACCACAACCCTGTACCCCACAACCCTGTCCACCACAACCCTGTCCACCACAACCCTGCACACCACAACCCTGCACCCCACAACCCTGCACACCACAACCCTGTACACCACAACCCTGCACACCACAACCCTGCACACCACAACCCTGCACCCCACAACCCTGCACACCACAACCCTGCACACCACAACCCTGCACACCAAAACCCTGTACCCCACAACCCTGCACCACAACCCTGTACCCCACAACCGCGTACACAACAACTCTGTACCTCACAACCCTGCACACCACAACCCTGTACCCCACAACCGCGTACACAACAACTCTGTACCTCACAACCCTGCACCCCACAACCCTGTACCTCACCCTGCACACCACAACCCTGTACCTCACAACCCTGTACCTCACAACCCTGCACACCACAACCCTGCACCCACAACCCTGTACCTCACAACCCTGTACCCCACAACCCTGCACACCACAACCCTGTACACCACAACCCTGTACACCACGACCGCGTTCACCATAAAAGTTCACCACAACCGCTTTCACCGCAACCCTGTACCCCACAACCCTGTACACCACAACCCTGTACACCACGAACGCGTTCACCATAAAAAGTTCACCGCAACCGCTTTCACCGCAACCGCTTTCACCGCAACCCTGCACACACAACCCTGTACACCACAACCCTGTACACCACGAACGCGTTCACCATAAAAAGTTCACCGCAACCGCTTTCACCGCAACCGCTTTCACCGCAACCGCGCTCGCCTACGCAGTGGCGGTCGCGTTCTTCGTTCTTGTTGTTCTTGTTGTTGTTCTTCCTTGTTGTTGTTGTTCTTGTTGTTGTTGTTCTTGTTGTTGTTGACGCCGTGAGTTTGTTTATTCTCCGCAGCCGACCGCCACCGGCGTGGGGGGGGGGGTCCCCGCGTGCTAGATTTGAAGCTTTCGTGACTGCAAGGATTCATATTCTTAGGTTTTTTTTGGTAAAGTCACGTAGGTAAAAAATATAAATTAATGAAAGTAAAAGAAAAAGAAAATTCTTTTATTTTGTATTTTATTTTACTTTTATTAAATTTATTTAAGATTTGTGTAACAAACAGCGCGCAATGCCACCGAGAACTCGCAATTGCAGGGGCTGCTCCTTTACCTTCACCCCTGGCTTATTGTTTGAATGCCGCTCGCGAATTGTTTTGTTTGAAGTTTTTAAATAATCGTTTGAGAAGGCCTGCTGCTGTTGCCGGTCAATAGACTAAAAATGTAATAACATTTTCGCTACGAAGTTGATGTTGCTGTTTTTTTTATATATACTAAGTTTTAATCTTCGATTTAAAGCTTTCGTGACCGCAGGGATTCATTTTCTTGGTTCTTTCGGTAAAGTCACGTAGAAGGGAAATAATAATTTACAATTTTGTTTTATTATGTTTTATTTTTATTAATAAATAAAATTGTTAATAAAAAATATGAATAAACAAACATTTCATAATTTTTTTATTAATTAAAATAAAAAAAAATTGTTTGCTTATTATCTTAAAATAATAAAATAATAAGCATTTAACTCTTTTGTTTTCTTTTTATTAATAACTAAAAATGGGGGGAAAATTCTGAATAAACAAATTTCATTAAAAAAATGTTAATTAAAATAAAACGTAATTTTGTTTTCTTTTTATTATTTTATTAGTTCCCTTCTACGTGACTTTACCGAAAGAACCAAGAAGACGTTTTAATCGCTCACGTTTTTTTTGGAGTCGAGACCGCACAGACCGATTTAGAAGTCCTTTCTAGTTGTTGCACTTTACGTTTTTTTTTGCCTTTGTAAAGTTGCCGGGAGAAGCGTGGCACCCTCTCTGGCTGCGTCCATTGCAGGGGCTGCACCTTTGACCCGTCGGCGGCGGCGTCGTGGATTGACAACCCCCGAAGGGAGGAAAAAAAGTGTTACGGCCGATTTAAAAAAGGGAAATTTGAAACTTTTTGTTTGTTGCAAAAAACATTTTTTTACTAATGTTTCAATTTCTTTTTTTTACATATTTGTTTTGTTAGACTTTTTTTGACGAATGTTTTTTTTTATTTTTAAATGTTTACGTATTATTTAACTTTTCTTTTAACTTTATTTCTTTCATTGACTTTGACATTTTTTGTGACAATTTTCGACATTTTATACATTGCTTGAAATTTTTGACATTTTCTTTCTTTTGTTGACATTCTTTCGTGACAAAGTCTACAAATTCTTTTTGTAAAAAAAAATTAATACTTTTGACATTTTAAAACATTTTTTAAAGGCATTTTTGATGTGTTAATTGTTTTTGTGCGTCGCTTTGTATTAACAAAAAATTGAATGTTTTAATTGTATTTTCTTCCTTGTTAGTTCAACGTTTTCGCCAAACTCTTTACTTCGTTTTGTGGCTCTCCCCCGTCGCTCGCAAAAAAACGCGACTTTTTCACGCCCCTGCCCCTCCACGCGCGTTCCATTGTTCCTTCGTTTTTCGTTCGTCGTTCCAACGACTCCTTCCCCACACCCCCTCCCCTCCCCGCTCCGTTTTTAAAAAGCGTTTTGTTACAAAATCACACGCGGGTTTTTTGTTTCTTACGCGCTACTAATAAATTCGTGTTCTAAACAGAACGATTCCTGATTTTTTTTTTCGTTACGCATACGAGTGATTATTTATTGTTACGCATACGAGAAGTATTAATTAATTGATACGCAAACGAGTAATTCATTAATACGCATACGAGTCATTATTAATTGGTACGCATACGAGAGCGTGATTACACTGTAACAAAAATATTGTCTCTGGGTAGTGTTATTTTCCAATTGCTTATACCTCAAAAGTACAGAAAATTGCTGTTATTGATTTGAAGTTTTCGTGACTGCAAGGATCAATACTCTTTGGTTATATCGGTAAAGTCACGTAGGTGTGAAAAACACATTCCTGCGGAGGGAGCTGGTAGGAACGGTTGGGTTGCTCGGTCAATGGCCTGCAGGGTCAACGGCGGCGTGGTGTATTCCGCAAATATGCCCGACTGTGAGGGCGGGCACAAGCCGGCGTGAGTAGGTTAAACGTTGAGTTTTATAAGGGTACCAGGGCGTGATCAGCCCCTCCCCACCCAGCCCCACCCCCACCCAGCCCCACCCCTCCCACCCCAGCCCCTCCCCGCATGACGGACGGACGGACACAATAATCCCCCGTGGGCTGGTGTAACCAGGAGGTTCCTACCAGTATTATTTGTAAAGGGCCAGGTATAACATCCCATTTTAGATAACAGCAATCGGGGGCATCCAGCAATCGATGCTGTTGGGAAGAATTTTATTTCACAAACACAAAACATCCGCAAAATAAAAACGAATTAACCTTCTTGGAATACGCCGTGCGTTCGCAACAGCAATCTTCAGCGCGTCACATTTGCTTTTTTTGTATTAAAATGTTAACTTAAACTTTCTATAGACGTACTTATTCTCTAATTTTTTGTGCCTGATAAGTGAAGAGCCAATGTCATTGTTATTTCTTCTAAGTATTAATTTTATCTTAAATTAGTGTGTGGTGGGGTGGTGTAGCGGTTAGCGCACTCTGCTATGAACCTGTGAGACCCGAGTTCAATTCCCGCTCACGGCCAACACCAGCGACAATTATCTGGGCCTCCCCTAGGTCGACTCAGCCTCAAATGAATACCTGGTGCAGTTGAAACACCGCCACTGGGGAGACAAACGCGGTCGGGCGTGGCATTGACCACCAACTCCCCTCGCGTGCCATGCCGGCCTTCATGCGTGCTCGCTAACAGCACTTGCGCCAAGTCTGCAAAGGCTACACGGGGGATCTTTGTTGTTTTTGTGGTGCGGGTTGATGGCTTAGAGGTGAGAGATGACGAGTCAGACCCCCGTTGAGAGCCGGGGTCCCAGCTCCCCGCATTTTAATTCGCCTACATTCACAGCCTCCGGCTCCCGAAATTAAATGCGCGGGCGGGATAGCTGCCCCCCACCCCCCCCCTCCAAGACCAGCGGCGTGTCACGTGGGGAAAGACCTCGCGAGTGGCTCCGCATTATCCACTTCCGCGGGCCGGTAACTCAACACGAAGGGGGGGGGAGGGTGTGGGTGGTTAACGACTGACGAGGAAACACATTTACCGATTTCAAAGGATCAAATTCACGCCAGAGAAACGCCAAGGCCCCCCACCACCACCGCCCCCCCCCCTGAGTTGTTTACACAAAAGGCTCCCGGGACGATTCGGACCCACGACTACCGTCGGGGTGGAAATCGATGCGTTTGCCCCCGCGAGGACGCACGTAATGAAAACACCGAAGCGTTCGCTGGGAGTGTGGATTATCATCATCATTTTTTTTCTTGTGCAATCGGTCGCCAAACTCAAACTGTGTTCATCTGCGTGGGGGGAGGGGGGTCACCAAAGGGCAAGACTCACAACACTGCCCATCGACGTTTCTGGCAGAGCTCCTTAACATTCACGATTTAATGTTAACGAACTAATGGGGACTTTGGGAGTCACAGCTGTCTGTGTGTGTGTGGTGGGTGGTGATTGTGCACGTGCATACGCGTGTATGCATACGTGCGCGCGCGTGTGCACGTTTCCCTCCATACGCACGTTTGTGCGTGCACACATCAGAGTTGCATACACACACGCGCGTACCCATACATGCATCCCTGTGTCTGTGTGTGCAGTCGTGTATATCTATACTCGTGTGTGTAGGTGTTTATCAACGTATGCCTGAATGTATACACGCACGCATAAGCGCGTGTGTCCACACACACACGTAGCCATGTGTGCGTGGACACAGGTGTGGTGGTGTACGTGTACGTGCGTGTACGTGCGTGTACGTGCGTGTGTGTGTACGTGCGTGTGTGTACACGGTCGAGTCTTCTCCGCGCCAGCGATTTTAGCGCAGCGCCTTCACTGGGCTTTTGAAGTTGGCGGCGGCCTGCAGCTGCAGTTGGTAGGCCATGGGGTGGATCTTGAATCCGTAGAGGCTGCAAGCGAAAAGAACGCACCGGTTAAGCGTTCACGTCAACCCGCCGCTCTCCGCACAAAAGACATCCACGCCAGTGGTGGTCAACTGGTCTCTCCCGAGCCGCACGAGGATCTTTAATACACCACGTGCAGTACTTTAAATCAGCCGCAAGCGGCTCTAGCGAAGGAGCATGGACGTAGATGGTAGAACGACCTATCAATAGTATCTATGAATAATAAACGTCTCGCGATTAGAGGATGATACTGGTAGGAACCTCCTGGTTACACACTAGCCCACAGGGGATTATTGTGTCCGTCCGTCAGGGAGGGGCTGGGTGGGGAGGGAAGGGCTGGGTGGGGATGGGCTGGGTGGAGAGGGTGGTCAGGGGCTGGGTGGGGTGGGTGGGGCTGAGTGGGGGGTGGGAGGGGTGGGGCCGGGTGGGGAGGGGCTGGGTGGGGAGGGGCTGGTCATCCCGTGGTGCCCTTATAAAACTCAACGCTTAACCTACTCACGCCGGCTTGTGCCCGCCCTCACAGTCGGCCATATTTGCGGAATACACCACGCCGCCGTTGACCCTGCAGGCCATTGACCGAGCAACCCAACGTTCCTACCAGCTCCCTCCGCAGCAGCAGGACAACGTGTTAAAGAGAGGGAGAGAGAAGGAACGGCGGCAGGAAAAGGGAATCATTCGGTTTCCGGTAACGCCAAAGAATCCCTCCCTCCCCGCCACTCCCCGATTGGTCAAGCCACGGTGACTAGGAGATGTTAACTACCTCGCCTGGTGTACAGGAGTCCGTGGGTATTTGGAGTTTGCGTGTCTCTCTCTCATCATCATCACGGTGGCTAGGAGATGCTAACTACCTCGCCTGGTGTGCAGGAGTCCGTGGGTATATTTGGAGTGTGCGTGTCTCTCTCTCTCTCCCCGTGTTTGCGTGGATTTTTCTCCCAGCGGTTTTCCCCCCGCATTCATAATCAACGTCATGCATTTAGCTTATCTGGCTGCTATAAATGACCTATCATTTGTGATGCGCAGGTCACTACTGAAAAGGGGCTTCTACATAGCTCAGTGGGCCTTACCTGGTAAAATAAATAAAGTAGTCAAATAGTATTTAGAGTAAGTCAAATTTAGCATTCTCAGGAAGAATGTAATCAACCAGGTAGGGTGTTGACTGTTATGTTATCCGACTCTCGTTGTATTACATTCCATTTCTGAGTATACTAGATTTGTGTTTCTATTTCATTTATACCTGATGATTGCTTGTGTTGCAATCGAAACGTTGTATGCTAGTATTTAATTTATTATTTTATCTTTATACGTGACTTCACAGAAAGAACCAAAGAGTAATTCCTGCAGTCACAAAAGCTCCAAATTACGATAGTATTTAGAGTATTTATCTGCTATTAATTTCCACACACGATGATGATGATGATAATGATAAGCCACTTCGTTGATGGGTCAGGTCGTTGCTGAAAAACAATCCCTATAGCTCAATGTTGTTTGGGGGGGGGGGGCCTTACCTGGTAAAATAGAGTAGTCAAATAGTATTTAGAGTAAGTCAAATTTAGCATTCTCAGGAAGAACGTAATCAACCAGGTAGGGTGTTGACTGTTATGTTATCCGACTCTCTGTTGTATTACATTCCATTTCTGAGTATACTAGATTTGTGTTTCTATTTCATTTATACCTGATGATTGCTTGTGTTGCAATCGAAACGTTGTATGCTAGTATTTAATTTATTATTTTATCTTTATACGTGACTTCACAGAAAGAACCAAAGAGTAATTCCTGCAGTCACGAAAGCTCCAAATGAAGATAGTATTTAGAGTATTTAACTGATATTAATTTCCACACAACGATGATGATAAGCCACTTCTCGTTGATGGTCAGGTCGTTGCTGAAAAATAATCCCGATAGCTCAATGTTGTTTTAATGTAATTACCTGGCAAAATAAAAATAGCTTAGCGAGGGCAGCCACTCACCGCGGCACGAACTGGTTCGCCGGGCGCTTGGGCCGATACTCGGGGTGCACCATGAAAAGCATGTGCGGGAATCCGGTGCCAAAGTAGGCTCCGTCGGTATGGTGGTGACGCGACGACTTGGGTGTGTACACGTCCATGCACTTGGGGCAGTAGAGCTTCACCATCGCCTCGCCCGGGACATCCGACAGACCTGGTTCGCGGTTGGGCGAGGCACGATAACACTGGTCAACACACTTTTTAAATCCTTTATATTAAGTTCACTTGCTTGCTTGCTTGCTTAGGACCGTGCAAATCTTTCGGTCGTTTTTTAACCCACTTCCCGTGATCCAATCGAGCTGACATTTTGTACACAGACTCGTTGTGCGTGACAATGCATTTTCGTGAAAAATTGTTCCCAAAATTTTACACTGTTTAGGGGAAAATAAATAAATATTTAATTGCCTCTTGTTTAATGCTGCCAGACAATCATCTGACCCATAGGTGGCAGCCATCTCAAGCCAGAGGACGAGAGGACTCTAGCCGCCCCGATGCTACGCATATAAAGGATTTATATTGAAAAACTTTGCTTTTACGGGTTTACTTTTCTGGCATATTCCGGCTCGTGTACATTTCCAAACGATAAGCCGCTTCTCTATGAGCGATCATTTGTGGCCAAGTCACTTCTGAAAGAGCTGTGAAGGTCGGTGGGCCTTGCCTGGTAAACAAAAAGTTTAGTTTTTAGTTTTAACCGCGCTAACGCTGGTCAACACACTTTTTCTGGCATAAGGTATTCCAACGGTTTTAATGTAATTTTGGGGTGCCGATTCCAAATCTGGCATCTGTTTTTGTCTATCACATCAGGTTTTTGAGATATCAAATATTGCAATTTCAATAAAAACTGCGGAAGAAAAATATTAAATAAATGTGGATATCTACATTAAATGATAATAAACACACTATCCTAAAAATACAGCACCGTATTTTAACACTAAAGCAGTCATTGACTCGCAACAACTTGCAATCATGTGACAGAGTTCATTTCGGGTAAAATCAATGAAAATGGGGTATGCCGATAGCATACAAATTAGATGTGATAGAGCAAATCTGAGAACAGATTTGGAATCAGCACCCTGAATTAGTCTAGAACAGCTGCAAAAGTCCAGGCCAGAATTTTGTTTTTGTTGAACAGTGTTATTCAACGGTTTTTACTGAACTTGATTCCTCTGTTTGTCGTGGTCGAATCTTGTAATTAAAACTTCCTCCACTTCCCGTTATCAAATCAATTCCACACGTTGCACACACGTGCTCAAGATCCGGTGACAATGCGTGCCTCTATCAAAATCGGCATCAAAATCAATTAATTCGCTACTTGAAAGCACCATTGGAACCTCCTTTGGCGTCATCTGGTCCAACACCATGTGAAACTAGGCTCTAAGAAAAGCTGTCTCGGGTGTGGACCAATCAATTTCAAGGACACTGCATACATCTCATCAGAGTTGTGTTTTTTGTTTGCATTCCGACCGCAGGTATTGTGGTCAATGCAAACATGACTCCTTGTAAAAAAAGTGTCAGTTTTGTTGCCAGATAAAAGGGTAAAAAACCAATTATCATATTTTTACTGGCAAATGAGGTTCCAATGGTGTAAATGCTTACCCCGAGCTCTCATACTCTGATGGTGCGTTGTCTTTGAGTTGTGCGCCTTTTGGCGTCATCTGGTCCAACCATGTGAGACTAGGCTCTAAGAAAAGCTGTCTCAGGTGTGGACCAATCAACTTCAAGGACAGTGCATACATTATCAGAGTTGTTTTTTGTTTGCATTCCGAACGCAGGTATTGTGCTCAATGCAAACATGACTCCTTGTAAAAAAAGGTGTCAGTTTGTTGCCAGATAAAAGGGTAAAAAAACAATTATCATACTTTAAAACAATTTACATTTTGTATGGACACCTTATTATTTATATATTTGTGTGTAGGTCAAAAACGTCGCGGTCCCTAAACTGTGGAATCGGCTCGGACAAAACGCAGACGCCATTGACGTACTCCTCGACCGTGAGTTAAACAAAGTTGTTCATTTAGTTTAACACGTAGCAGGCTTTCACGACCAATATTATCCATAATAAAGGTGTTTGGGTCAGATCGCGTTATTTACAAATGTGTAGTAACCCTCCACCACCCGACACGGCCAATCAGCAAAAAAGCGTCACGTTGACAAAAAGACAAAATAGTTCACCGCTTTAGTCCACCGGTGTGTTGAAGAGTGAATCCACAACATTTACACATTTTATGTGGCCGTCTGGAACGCTCTTCCTTCCATTATTAGGTAGCCACAGTCGCCCTCCAGCAACAACGTAGGGGAAAGGAGCGAACTGCCGGGCGGCTAAAACATCAGCGATTTGGCAGAGTGGGGAGCAGAGCTGGTGGTGCTTTGGGCAGTCGTCTCAGTCAACTCGTGGCACCTGGGTTCTGTCCCGTGACCTATCAGCG
>NW_026891842.1:0-12687 GCF_015708825.2 Lethenteron reissneri
ACGCACATGAGAGCAATCCCGGCCAATTTCTACCGTTTGATGGGGTCTATGTGTAAAAATTTTGACTTTTTTTGGTGCACGAGCAAATCTGCTGGAAAGCGTGTGGAAGTTCGTGACGTTCGGACGATATTTGGCGACACTAAATGAGCGTTTTGCCAGCTCCAGGGAATTCGGAGCGAGAGAAACGAGGCCCCGTAACGCACATGAGAGCAATCCCGGCCAATTTCTACCGTTTGATGGGGTCTATGTGTAAAAATTTTGACTTTTTTTGGTGCACGAGCAAATCTGCTGGAAAGCGTGTGGAAGTTCGTGACGTTCGGACGATATTTGGCGACACTAAAATGAGCGTTTCCAGCTCCAGGGAATTCGGAGCGAGAGAAACGAGGCCCCGTAACGCACATGAGAGCAATCCCGGCCAATTTCTACCGTTTTGGGGTCTATGTGTGCTGGAAAAGCTGTGTGGAAGTTTCGTGACGTTCGGACGATATTTGGCGACACTAAAATGAGCGTTTGCCAGCTCCAGGGAATTCGGAGCGAGAGAAACGAGGCCCCGTAACGCACATGAGAGCAATCCCGGCCAATTTCTACCGTTTGATGGGGTCTATGTGTAAAAATTTTGACTTTTTTTGGTGCACGAGCAAATCTGCTGGAAAGCGTGTGGAAGTTCGTGACGTTCGTACGATATTTGGCGACACTAAAATGCGTTTCCAGCTCCAGGGAATTCGGAGCGAGAGAAACGAGGCCCCGTAACGCACATGAGAGCAATCCCGGCCAATTTCTACCGTTTGATGGGGTCTATGTGTAAAAATTTTGACTTTTTTTGGTGCACGAGCAAATCTGCTGGAAAGCGTGTGGAAGTTCGTGACGTTCGGACGATATTTGGCGACACTAAAATGAGCGTTTCCAGCTCCAGGGAATTCGGAGCGAGAGAAACGAGGCCCCGTAACGCACATGAGAGCAATCCCGGCCAATTTCTACCGTTTGATGGGGTCTATGTGTAAAAATTTTGACTTTTTTTGGTGCACGAGCAAATCTGCTGGGAAAGCGTGTGGAAGTTTCGTGACGTTCGGACGATATTTGGCGACACTAAAATGAGCGTTTTGCCAGCTCCAGGGAATTCGGAGCGAGAGAAACGAGGCCCCGTAACGCACATGAGAGCAATCCCGGCCAATTTCTACCGTTTGATGGGGTCTATGTGTAAAAATTTTGACTTTTTTTGGTGCACGAGCAAATCTGCTGGAAAGCGTGTGGAAGTTTCGTGACGTTCGGACGATATTTGGCGACACTAAAATGAGCGTTTTGCCAGCTCCAGGGAATTCGGAGCGAGAGAAACGAGGCCCCGTAACGCACATGAGAGCAATCCCGGCCAATTTCTACCGTTTGATGGGGTCTATGTGTAAAAATTTTGACTTTTTTTGGTGCACGAGCAAATCTGCTGGAAAGCGTGTGGAAGTTTCGTGACGTTCGGACGATATTTGGCGACACTAAAATGAGCGTTTCCAGCTCCAGGGAATTCGGAGCGAGAGAAACGAGGCCCCGTAACGCACATGAGAGCAATCCCGGCCAATTTCTACCGTTTGATGGGGTCTATGTGTAAAAATTTTGACTTTTTTTGGTGCACGAGCAAATCTGCTGGAAAGCGTGTGGAAGTTCGTGACGTTCGGACGATATTTGGCGACACTAAAATGCGTTTCCAGCTCCAGGGAATTCGGAGCGAGAGAAACGAGGCCCCGTAACGCACATGAGAGCAATCCCGGCCAATTTCTACCGTTTTGATGGGCATGTGTGCTGGAAAAGCGTGTGGAAGTTTCGTGACGTTCGGACGATATTTGGCGACACTAAAATGAGCGTTTTGCCAGCTCCAGGGAATTCGGAGCGAGAGAAACGAGGCCCCGTAACGCACATGAGAGCAATCCCGGCCAATTTCTACCGTTTGATGGGGTCTATGTGTAAAAATTTTGACTTTTTTTGGTGCACGAGCAAATCTGCTGGAAAGCGTGTGGAGTTTCGTGACGTTCGGACGATATTTGGCGACACTAAAATGAGCGTTTTGCCAGCTCCAGGGAATTCGGAGCGAGAGAAACGAGGCCCCGTAACGCACATGAGAGCAATCCCGGCCAATTTCTACCGTTTGATGGGGTCTATGTGTAAAAATTTTGACTTTTTTTGGTGCACGAGCAAATCTGCTGGAAAGCGTGTGGAAGTTTCGTGACGTTCGGACGATATTTGGCGACACTAAAATGAGCGTTTCCAGCTCCAGGGAATTCGGAGCGAGAGAAACGAGGCCCCGTAACGCACATGAGAGCAATCCCGGCCAATTTCTACCGTTTGATGGGGTCTATGTGTAAAAATTTTGACTTTTTTTGGTGCACGAGCAAATCTGCTGGAAAGCGTGTGGAAGTTTCGTGACGTTCGGACGATATTTGGCGACACTAAAATGAGCGTTTCCAGCTCCAGGGAATTCGGAGCGAGAGAAACGAGGCCCCGTAACGCACATGAGAGCAATCCCGGCCAATTTCTACCGTTTGATGGGGTCTATGTGTAAAAATTTTGACTTTTTTTGGTGCACGAGCAAATCTGCTGGAAAGCGTGTGGAAGTTTCGTGACGTTCGGACGATATTTGGCGACACTAAAATGAGCGTTTTGCCAGCTCCAGGGAATTCGGAGCGAGAGAAACGAGGCCCCGTAACGCACATGAGAGCAATCCCGGCCAATTTCTACCGTTTGATGGGGTCTATGTGTAAAAATTTTGACTTTTTTTGGTGCACGAGCAAATCTGCTGGAAAGCGTGTGGAAGTTTCGTGACGTTCGGACGATATTTGGCGACACTAAAATGAGCGTTTCCCTCCAGGGAATTCGGAGCGAGAGAAACGAGGCCCCGTAACGCACATGAGAGCAATCCCGGCCAATTTCTACCGTTTGATGGGGTCTATGTGTAAAAATTTTGACTTTTTTTGGTGCACGAGCAAATCTGCTGGAAAGCGTGTGGAAGTTCGTGACGTTCGTACGATATTTGGCGACACTAAAATGAGCGTTTCCCTCCAGGGAATTCGGAGCGAGAGAAACGAGGCCCCGTAACGCACATGAGAGCAATCCCGGCCAATTTCTACCGTTTGATGGGGTCTATGTGTAAAATTTTGACTTTTTTTGGTGCACGAGCAAATCTGCTGGAAAGCGTGTGGAAGTTTCGTGACGTTCGGACGATATTTGGCGACACTAAAATGAGCGTTTTGCCAGCTCCAGGGAATTCGGAGCGAGAGAAACGAGGCCCCGTAACGCACATGAGAGCAATCCCGGCCAATTTCTACCGTTTGATGGGGTCTATGTGTAAAAATTTTGACTTTTTTTGGTGCACGAGCAAATCTGCTGGAAAGCGTGTGGAAGTTTCGTGACGTTCGGACGATATTTGGCGACACTAAAATGAGCGTTTTGCCAGCTCCAGGGAATTCGGAGCGAGAGAAACGAGGCCCCGTAACGCACATGAGAGCAATCCCGGCCAATTTCTACCGTTTGATGGGGTCTATGTGTAAAAATTTTGACTTTTTTTGGTGCACGAGCAAATCTGCTGGAAAGCGTGTGGAAGTTTCGTGACGTTCGGACGATATTTGGCGACACTAAAATGAGCGTTTCCAGCTCCAGGGAATTCGGAGCGAGAGAAACGAGGCCCCGTAACGCACATGAGAGCAATCCCGGCCAATTTCTACCGTTTGATGGGGTCTATGTGTAAAAATTTTGACTTTTTTTGGTGCACGAGCAAATCTGCTGGAAAGCGTGTGGAAGTTCGTGACGTTCGTACGATATTTGGCGACACTAAAATGAGCGTTTCCAGCTCCAGGGAATTCGGAGCGAGAGAAACGAGGCCCCGTAACGCACATGAGAGCAATCCCGGCCAATTTCTACCGTTTGATGGGGTCTATGTGTAAAAATTTTGACTTTTTTTGGTGCACGAGCAAATCTGCTGGAAAGCGTGTGGAAGTTTCGTGACGTTCGGACGATATTTGGCGACACTAAAATGAGCGTTTCCAGCTCCAGGGAATTCGGAGCGAGAGAAACGAGGCCCCGTAACGCACATGAGAGCAATCCCGGCCAATTTCTACCGTTTGATGGGGTCTATGTGTAAAAATTTTGACTTTTTTTGGTGCACGAGCAAATCTGCTGGAAAGCGTGTGGAAGTTTCGTGACGTTCGGACGATATTTGGCGACACTAAAAGCGTTTCCAGCTCCAGGGAATTCGGAGCGAGAGAAACGAGGCCCCGTAACGCACATGAGAGCAATCCCGGCCAATTTCTACCGTTTGATGGGGTCTATGTGTAAAAATTTTGACTTTTTTTGGTGCACGAGCAAATCTGCTGGAAAGCGTGTGGAAGTTTCGTGACGTTCGGACGATATTTGGCGACACTAAAATGAGCGTTTTGCCAGCTCCAGGGAATTCGGAGCGAGAGAAACGAGGCCCCGTAACGCACATGAGAGCAATCCCGGCCAATTTCTACCGTTTGATGGGGTCTATGTGTAAAATTTTGACTTTTTTTGGTGCACGAGCAAATCTGCTGGAAAGCGTGTGGAAGTTTCGTGACGTTCGGACGATATTTGGCGACACTAAAATGAGCGTTTCCAGCTCCAGGGAATTCGGAGCGAGAGAAACGAGGCCCCGTAACGCACATGAGAGCAATCCCGGCCAATTTCTACCGTTTGATGGGGTCTATGTGTAAAAATTTTGACTTTTTTTGGTGCACGAGCAAATCTGCTGGAAAGCGTGTGGAAGTTTCGTGACGTTCGGACGATATTTGGCGACACTAAAATGAGCGTTTCCAGCTCCAGGGAATTCGGAGCGAGAGAAACGAGGCCCCGTAACGCACATGAGAGCAATCCCGGCCAATTTCTACCGTTTGATGGGGTCTATGTGTAAAAATTTTGACTTTTTTTGGTGCACGAGCAAATCTGCTGGAAAGCGTGTGGAAGTTTCGTGACGTTCGGACGATATTTGGCGACACTAAAATGAGCGTTTTGCCAGCTCCAGGGAATTCGGAGCGAGAGAAACGAGGCCCCGTAACGCACATGAGAGCAATCCCGGCCAATTTCTACCGTTTGATGGGGTCTATGTGTAAAAATTTTGACTTTTTTTGGTGCACGAGCAAATCTGCTGGAAAGCGTGTGGAAGTTTCGTGACGTTCGGACGATATTTGGCGACACTAAATGAGCGTTTTGCCAGCTCCAGGGAATTCGGAGCGAGAGAAACGAGGCCCCGTAACGCACATGAGAGCAATCCCGGCCAATTTCTACCGTTTGATGGGGTCTATGTGTAAAAATTTTGACTTTTTTTGGTGCACGAGCAAATCTGCTGGAAAGCGTGTGGAAGTTTCGTGACGTTCGTACGATATTTGGCGACACTAAAATGAGCGTTTCCAGCTCCAGGGAATTCGGAGCGAGAGAAACGAGGCCCCGTAACGCACATGAGAGCAATCCCGGCCAATTTCTACCGTTTGATGGGGTCTATGTGTAAAAATTTTGACTTTTTTTGGTGCACGAGCAAATCTGCTGGAAAGCGTGTGGAAGTTCGTGACGTTCGTACGATATTTGGCGACACTAAAATGCGTTTCCAGCTCCAGGGAATTCGGAGCGAGAGAAACGAGGCCCCGTAACGCACATGAGAGCAATCCCGGCCAATTTCTACCGTTTGATGGGGTCTATGTGTTTTGACTTTTTTTGGAAAAGCGTGGGAAGTTTCGTGACGTTCGGACGATATTTGGCGACACTAAAATGAGCGTTTTGCCAGCTCCAGGGAATTCGGAGCGAGAGAAACGAGGCCCCGTAACGCACATGAGAGCAATCCCGGCCAATTTCTACCGTTTGATGGGGTCTATGTGTAAAAATTTTGACTTTTTTTGGTGCACGAGCAAATCTGCTGGAAAGCGTGTGGAAGTTTCGTGACGTTCGGACGATATTTGGCGACACTAAAATGAGCGTTTCCAGCTCCAGGGAATTCGGAGCGAGAGAAACGAGGCCCCGTAACGCACATGAGAGCAATCCCGGCCAATTTCTACCGTTTGATGGGGTCTATGTGTAAAAATTTTGACTTTTTTTGGTGCACGAGCAAATCTGCTGGAAAGCGTGTGGAAGTTTCGTGACGTTCGGACGATATTTGGCGACACTAAAATGAGCGTTTCCAGCTCCAGGGAATTCGGAGCGAGAGAAACGAGGCCCCGTAACGCACATGAGAGCAATCCCGGCCAATTTCTACCGTTTGATGGGGTCTATGTGTAAAAATTTTGACTTTTTTTGGTGCACGAGCAAATCTGCTGGAAAGCGTGTGGAAGTTTCGTGACGTTCGGACGATATTTGGCGACACTAAAATGAGCGTTTGCCAGCTCCAGGGAATTCGGAGCGAGAGAAACGAGGCCCCGTAACGCACATGAGAGCAATCCCGGCCAATTTCTACCGTTTGATGGGGTCTATGTGTAAAAATTTTGACTTTTTTTGGTGCACGAGCAAATCTGCTGGAAAGCGTGTGGAAGTTCGTGACGTTCGTACGATATTTGGCGACACTAAATGAGCGTTTGCCAGCTCCAGGGAATTCGGAGCGAGAGAAACGAGGCCCCGTAACGCACATGAGAGCAATCCCGGCCAATTTCTACCGTTTGATGGGGTCTATGTGTAAAAATTTTGACTTTTTTTGGTGCACGAGCAAATCTGCTGGAAAGCTGTGGAAGTTCGTGACGTTCGTACGATATTTGGCGACACTAAAATGAGCGATTTCCAGCTCCAGGGAATTCGGAGCGAGAGAAAGGCCCCGTAACGCACATGAGAGCAATCCCGGCCAATTTCTACCGTTTGATGGGGTCTATGTGTAAAAATTTTGACTTTTTTTGGTGCACGAGCAAATCTGCTGGAAAGCGTGTGGAAGTTCGTGACGTTCGTACGATATTTGGCGACACTAAAATGAGCGTTTCCAGCTCCAGGGAATTCGGAGCGAGAGAAACGAGGCCCCGTAACGCACATGAGAGCAATCCCGGCCAATTTCTACCGTTTGATGGGGTCTATGTGTGACTTTTTTTGGTGCAAAAGCGTGTGGAAGTTTCGTGACGTTCGTACGATATTTGGCGACACTAAAATGAGCGTTTCCAGCTCCAGGGAATTCGGAGCGAGAGAAACGAGGCCCCGTAACGCACATGAGAGCAATCCCGGCCAATTTCTACCGTTTGATGGGGTCTATGTGTAAAAATTTTGACTTTTTTGGTGCACGAGCAAATCTGCTGGAAAGCGTGTGGAAGTTCGTGACGTTCGGACGATATTTGGCGACACTAAAATGAGCGTTTTGCCAGCTCCAGGGAATTCGGAGCGAGAGAAACGAGGCCCCGTAACGCACATGAGAGCAATCCCGGCCAATTTCTACCGTTTGATGGGGTCTATGTGTAAAAATTTTGACTTTTTTTGGTGCACGAGCAAATCTGCTGGAAAAGCGTGTGGAAGTTTCGTGACGTTCGGACGATATTTGGCGACACTAAAATGAGCGTTTCCAGCTCCAGGGAATTCGGAGCGAGAGAAACGAGGCCCCGTAACGCACATGAGAGCAATCCCGGCCAATTTCTACCGTTTGATGGGGTCTATGTGTAAAAATTTTGACTTTTTTTGGTGCACGAGCAAATCTGCTGGAAAGCGTGTGGAAGTTCGTGACGTTCGACGATATTTGGCGACACTAAAATGAGCGTTTCCCAGCTCCAGGGAATTCGGAGCGAGAGAAACGAGGCCCCGTAACGCACATGAGAGCAATCCCGGCCAATTTCTACCGTTTGATGGGGTCTATGTGTAAAAATTTTGACTTTTTTTGGTGCACGAGCAAATCTGCTGGAAAAGTGTGGAAGGTTCGTGACGTTCGTACGATATTTGGCGACACTAAAATGAGCGTTTCCAGCTAGGAATTCGGAGAGAGCAATCCCGGCCAATTTCTACCGTTTGATGGGGTCTATGTGTAAAAATTTTGACTTTTTTTGGTGCACGAGCAAATCTGCTGGGAAAGCGTTTTGGCGACACTAAAATGAGCGTTTTGCCCAGCTCCAGGGAATTCGGAGCGAGAGAAACGAGGCCCCGTAACGCACATGAGAGCAATCCCGGCCAATTTCTACCGTTTGATGGGGTCTATGTGTAAAAATTTTGACTTTTTTTGGTGCACGAGCAAATCTGCTGGGAAAGCGGTGGAAGTTCGTGACGTTCGGACGATATTTGGCGACACTAAAATGAGCGTTTTGCCAGCTCCAGGAATTCGGAGCGAGAGAAACGAGGCCCCGTAACGCACATGAGAGCAATCCCGGCCAATTTCTACCGTTTGATGGGGTCTATGTGTAAAAATTTTGACTTTTTTGGTGCACGAGCAAATCTGCTGGAAAGCGTGTGGAAGTTCGTGACGTTCGTACGATATTTGGCGACACTAAAATGAGCGTTTCCAGCTCCAGGGAATTCGGAGCGAGAGAAACGAGGCCCCGTAACGCACATGAGAGCAATCCCGGCCAATTTCTACCGTTTGATGGGGTCTATGTGTAAAAATTTTGACTTTTTTGGTGCACGCAAATCTGCTGGAAAGCGTGTGGAAGTTTCGTGACGTTCGACGATATTTGGCGACACTAAAGCGTTTGCCAGCTCAGGGAATTCGGAGCGAGAGAAACGAGGCCCCGTAACGCACATGAGAGCAATCCCGGCCAATTTCTACCGTTTGATGGGGTCTATGTGTAAAAATTTGACTTTTTTTGGTGCACGAGCAAATCTGCTGGAAAGCGTGGAAGTTTCGTGACGTTCGTACGATATTTGGCGACACTAAAATGAGCGTTTTCCAGCTCCAGGGAATTCGGAGCGAGAGAAACGAGGCCCCGTAACGCACATGAGAGCAATCCCGGCCAATTTCTACCGTTTGATGGGTCTATGTGTAAAAATTTTGACTTTTTTTGGTGCACGCACAATCTGCTGGAAAGCGTGTGGAAGGTTCGTGACGTTCGTACGATATTGGCGACACTAAAAATCGATTTCCCAGCTCAGGGAATTCGGAGCGAGAGAAACGAGGCCCCGTAACGCACATGAGAGCAATCCCGGCCAATTTCTACCGTTTGATGGGGTCTATGTGTAAAAATTTTGACTTTTTTTGGTGCACGAGCAAATCTGCTGGAAAAGCGTGTGGAAGTTCGTGACGTTCGTACGATATTTGGCGACACTAAATGAGCGATTTCCCAGCTCCAGGGAATTCGGAGCGAGAGAAACGAGGCCCCGTAACGCACATGAGAGCAATCCCGGCCAATTTCTACCGTTTGATGGGTCTATGTGTAAAATTTTGACTTTTTTTGGTGCACGAGCAAATCTGCTGGGAAAGCGTGTGGAAGTTTCGTGACGTTCGGACGATATTTGGCGACACTAAAATGAGCGTTTTGCCAGCTCCAGGGAATTCGGAGCGAGAGAAACGAGGCCCCGTAACGCACATGAGAGCAATCCCGGCCAATTTCTACCGTTTGATGGGGTCTATGTGTAAAATTTTGACTTTTTTGGTGCACGAGCAAATCTGCTGGAAAGCGTGTGGAAGTTTCGTGACGTTCGGACGATATTTGGCGACACTAAAATGAGCGTTTTGCCAGCTCCAGGAATTCGGAGCGAGAGAAACGAGGCCCCGTAACGCACATGAGAGCAATCCCGGCCAATTTCTACCGTTTGATGGGGTCTATGTGTAAAATTTTGACTTTTTTTGGTGCACGAGCAAATCTGCTGGAAAGCGGTGGAAGTTCGTGACGTTCGTACGATATTTGGCGACACTAAAATGAGCGTTTCCAGCTCCAGGAATTCGGAGCGAGAGAAACGAGGCCCCGTAACGCACATGAGAGCAATCCCGGCCAATTTCTACCGTTTGATGGGGTCTATGTGTAAAAATTTTGACTTTTTTTGGTGCACGAGCAAATCTGCTGGGAAAGCGTGTGAAGTTTCGTGACGTTCGGACGATATTTGGCGACACTAAAATGAGCGTTTTGCCAGCTCCAGGAATTCGGAGCGAGAGAAACGAGGCCCCGTAACGCACATGAGAGCAATCCCGGCCAATTTCTACCGTTTGATGGGGTCTATGTGTAAAAATTTTGACTTTTTTGGTGCACGTGCAAATCTGCTGGGAAAAGCGTGTGGAAGTTCGTGACGTTCGTACGATATTTGGCGACACAAAATGAGCGTTTCCAGCTCAGGGAATTCGGAGCGAGAGAAACGAGCCCCGTAACGCACATGAGAGCAATCCCGGCCAATTTCTACCGTTTGATGGGGTCTATGTGTAAAAATTTTGACTTTTTTTGGTGCACGAGCAAATCTGCTGGAAAGCGTGTGGAAGTTCGTGACGTTCGGACGATATTGGCGACACTAAAATGAGCGTTTCCAGCTCCAGGGAATTCGGAGCGAGAGAACGAGGCCCCGTAACGCACATGAGAGCAATCCCGGCCAATTTCTACCGTTTGATGGGGTCTATGTGTAAAAATTTTGACTTTTTTTGGTGCACGAGCAAATCTGCTGGAAAGCGTGTGGAAGTTTCGTGACGTTCGGACGATATTTGGCGACACTAAATGAGCGTTTTGCCAGCTCCAGGGAATTCGGAGCGAGAGAAACGAGGCCCCGTAACGCACATGAGAGCAATCCCGGCCAATTTCTACCGTTTGATGGGGTCTATGTGTAAAATTTTGACTTTTTTTGGTGCACGAGCAAATCTGCTGGAAAGCGTGTGGAAGTTCGTGACGTTCGGACGATATTTGGCGACACTAAAAATGAGCGTTTTCCACTCCAGGGAATTCGGAGCGAGAGAAACGAGGCCCCGTAACGCACATGAGAGCAATCCCGGCCAATTTCTACCGTTTGATGGGGTCTATGTGTAAAATTTTGACTTTTTTTGGTGCACGAGCAAATCTGCTGGAAAGCGTGTGGAAGTTCGTGACGTTCGGACGATATTTGGCGACACTAAATGAGCGATTTTGCCAGCTCCAGGGAATTCGGAGCGAGAGAAACGAGGCCCCGTAACGCACATGAGAGCAATCCCGGCAATTTCTACCGTTTGATGGGGTCTATGTGTAAAATTTTGACTTTTTTTGGTGCACGAGCAAATCTGCTGGAAAGCGTGTGGAAGTTTCGTGACGTTCGGACGATATTTGGCGACACTAAATGAGCGTTTTGCCAGCTCCAGGGAATTCGGAGCGAGAGAAACGAGCCCCGTAACGCACATGAGAGCAATCCCGGCCAATTTCTACCGTTTGATGGGGTCTATGTGTAAAAATTTTGACTTTTTTGGTGCACGTGCAAATCTGCTGGGAAGCTGTGGAAGGTTTCGTGACGTTCGTACGATATTTGGCGACACAAAAAATGCGTTTCCAGCTCCAGGGAATTCGGAGCGAGAGAAACGAGGCCCCGTAACGCACATGAGAGCAATCCCGGCCAATTTCTACCGTTTGATGGGGTCTATGTGTAAAAATTTGACTTTTTTTGGTGCACGAGCAAATCTGCTGGAAAGCGTGTGGAAGTTTCGTGACGTTCGTACGATATTTGGCGACACTAAAATGAGCGTTTGCCAGCTCCAGGGAATTCGAGCGAGAGAAACGAGGCCCCGTAACGCACATGAGAGCAATCCCGGCCAATTTCTACCGTTTGATGGGTCTATGTGTAAAATTTTGACTTTTTTTGGTGCACGAGCAAATCTGCTGGAAAGCGTGTGGAAGTTTCGTGACGTTCGTACGATATTTGGCGACACTAAAATGCGTTTCCAGCTCCAGGGAATTCGGAGCGAGAGAAACGAGGCCCCGTAACGCACATGAGAGCAAACCGGCCAATTTCTACCGTTTTGATGGGGTCTATGTGTGCGGAAAAGCGTGTGGAAGTTCGTGACGTTCGTACGATATTTGGCGACACTAAAATGAGCGTTTCCCAGCTCCAGGGAATTCGGAGCGAGAGAAACGAGGCCCCGTAACGCACATGAGAGCAATCCCGGCCAATTTCTACCGTTTGATGGGGTCTATGTGTAAAAATTTTGACTTTTTTTGGTGCACGAGCAAATCTGCTGGAAAAGCGTGTGGAAGTTCGTGACGTTCGGACGATATTTGGCGACACTAAAAATGAGCGATTTTCCCAGCTCCAGGGAATCGGAGCGAGAGAAACGAGGCCCCGTAACGCACATGAGAGCAATCCCGGCCAATTTCTACCGTTTGATGGGGTCTAGTGTAAAATTTTGACTTTTTTTGGTGCACGAGCAAATCTGCTGGAAAAGCGTGTGGAAGTTTCGTGACGTTCGACAATTTGGCGACAAAATGAGCGTTTCCAGCTCCAGGGAATTCGGAGCGAGAGAAACGAGGCCCCGTAACGCACATGAAGCAATCCCGGCCAATTTCTACCGTTTGATGGGGTCTATGTGTAAAAATTTTGACTTTTTTTGGTGCACGAGCAAATCTGGAAAGCGTGTGGAAGTTTCGTGACGTTCGGACGATATTTGGCGACACTATAATGAGCGTTTGCCAGCTCCAGGGAATTCGGAGCGAGAAAACGAGGCCCCGTAACGCACATGAGAGCAATCCGGCCAATTTCTACCGTTTGATGGGGTCTATGTGTAAAATTTTGACTTTTTTTGGTGCACGAGCAAATCTGCTGGGAAAGCGTGTGGAAGTTTCGTGACGTTCGGCGATATTTGGCGACACTAAAATG
>NW_026891843.1:0-12548 GCF_015708825.2 Lethenteron reissneri
CCAGCTCCAGGGAATTCGGAGCGAGAGAAACGAGGCCCCGTAACGCACATGAGAGCAATCCCGGCCAATTTCTACCGTTTGATGGGGTCTATGTGTGCTGGAAAAGCGTGTGGAAGTTTCGTGACGTTCGGACGATATTTGGCGACACTATAATGAGCGTTTTGCCAGCTCCAGGGAATTCGGAGCGAGAGAAACGAGGCCCCGTAACGCACATGAGAGCAATCCCGGCCAATTTCTACCGTTTTATGGGGTCTATGTGTGCTGGAAAAGCGTGTGGAAGTTTCGTGACGTTCGGACGATATTTGGCGACACTATAATGAGCGTTTTGCCAGCTCCAGGGAATTCGGAGCGAGAGAAACGAGGCCCCGTAACGCACATGAGAGCAATCCCGGCCAATTTCTACCGTTTGATGGGGTCTATGTGTAAAAATTTTGACGTTTTTTGGTGCACGAGCAAATCTGCTGGAAAAGCGTGTGGAAGGTTCGTGACGTTCGTACGATATTTGGCGACACAAAAAATTGCGATTTCCCAGCTTCAGGGAATTCGGAGCGAGAGAAACGAGGCCCCGTAACTCACATGAGAGCAATCCCGGCCAATTTCTACCGTTTGATGGGGTCTGTGTGTAAAAATTTTGACTTTTTTTGGTGCACGAGAAAATCTGCTGGAAAGGCGTGTGGAAGTTTCGTGACGTTCGGACGATATTTGGCGACACTATAATGAGCGATTTCCCAGCTTCAGGGAATTCGGAGCGAGAGAAACGAGGCCCCGTAACTCACATGAGAGCAATCCCGGCCAATTTCTACCGTTTGATGGGGTCTGTGTGTAAAAATTTTGACTTTTTTTGGTGCACGAGCAAATCTGCTGGAAAGGCGTGTGGAAGTTTCGTGACGTTCGGACGATATTTGGCGACACTATAATGAGCGTTTTGCCAGCTCCAGGGAATTCGGAGCGAGAGAAACGAGGCCCCGTAACGCACATGAGAGCAATCCCGGCCAATTTCTACCGTTTTATGGGGTCTATGTGTGCTGGAAAAGCGTGTGGAAGTTTCGTGACGTTCGGACGATATTTGGCGACACTATAATGAGCGTTTTGCCAGCTCCAGGGAATTCGGAGCGAGAGAAACGAGGCCCCGTAACGCACATGAGAGCAATCCCGGCCAATTTCTACCGTTTGATGGGGTCTATGTGTAAAAATTTTGACGTTTTTTGGTGCACGAGCAAATCTGCTGGAAAAGCGTGTGGAAGGTTCGTGACGTTCGTACGATATTTGGCGACACAAAAATGTGCGATTTCCCAGCTTCAGGGAATTCGGAGCGAGAGAAACGAGGCCCCGTAACTCACATGAGAGCAATCCCGGCCAATTTCTACCGTTTGATGGGGTCTGTGTGTAAAAATTTTGAAGTTTTTTGGTGCACGAGCAAATCTGCTGGAAAAGCGTGTGGAAGGTTCGTGACGTTCCGACGATATTTGGCGACACTATAATGAGCGATTTCCCAGCTTCAGGGAATTCGGAGCGAGAGAAACGAGGCCCCGTAACTCACATGAGAGCAATCCCGGCCAATTTCTACCGTTTGATGGGGTCTATGTGTAAAAATTTTGAAGTTTTTTGGTGCACGAGCAAATCTGCTGGAAAAGCGTGTGGAAGGTTCGTGACGTTCCTACGATATTTGGCGACACTAAAATGAGCGATTTCCCAGCTCCAGGGAATTCGGAGCGAGAGAAACGAGGCCCCGTAACGCACATGAGAGCAATCCCGGCCAATTTCTACCGTTTGATGGGGTCTATGTGTGCTGGAAAAGCGTGTGGAAGTTTCGTGACGTTCGGACGATATTTGGCGACACTATAATGAGCGATTTCCCAGCTTCAGGGAATTCGGAGCGAGAGAAACGAGGCCCCGTAACTCACATGAGAGCAATCCCGGCCAATTTCTACCGTTTGATGGGGTCTATGTGTAAAAATTTTGAAGTTTTTTGGTGCACGAGCAAATCTGCTGGAAAAGCGTGTGGAAGGTTCGTGACGTTCCTACGATATTTGGCGACACTAAAATGAGCGATTTCCCAGCTCCAGGGAATTCGGAGCGAGAGAAACGAGGCCCCGTAACGCACATGAGAGCAATCCCGGCCAATTTCTACCGTTTGATGGGGTCTATGTGTGCTGGAAAAGCGTGTGGAAGTTTCGTGACGTTCGGACGATATTTGGCGACACTATAATGAGCGTTTTGCCAGCTCCAGGGAATTCGGAGCGAGAGAAACGAGGCCCCGTAACGCACGTGAGAGCAATCCCGTCCAATTTCTACCGTTTGATGGGGTCTATGTGTGCTGGAAAAGCGTGTGGAAGTTTCGTGACGTTCGGACGATATTTGGCGACACTATAATGAGCGTTTTGCCAGCTCCAGGGAATTCGGAGCGAGAGAAACGAGGCCCCGTAACGCACGTGAGAGCAATCCCGTCCAATTTCTACCGTTTGATGGGGTCTATGTGTAAAAATTTTGACTTTTTTTGGTACACGAGCAAATCTGCTGGAAAGGCGTGTGGAAGTTTCGTGACGTTCGGACCATATTTGGCGACACTATAATGAGCGTTTTGCCAGCTCCAGGGAATTCGGAGCGAGAGAAACGAGGCCCCGTAACGCACATGAGAGCAATCCCGGCCAATTTCTACCGTTTGATGGGGTCTGTGTGTAAAAATTTTGACTTTTTTTGGTGCACGAGAAAATCTGCTGGAAAAGCGTGTGGAAGGTTCGTGACGTTGCTACGATATTTGGCGACACAAAAAATTGCGATTTCCCAGCTTCAGGGAATTCGGAGCGAGAGAAACGAGGCCCCGTAACGCACATGAGAGCAATCCCGGCCAATTTCTACCGTTTGATGGGGTCTATGTGTAAAAATTTTGACGTTTTTTGGTGCACGAGCAAATCTGCTGGAAAAGCGTGTGGAAGGTTCGTGACGTTCCTACGATATTTGGCGACACTAAAATGAGCGATTTCCCAGCTCCAGGGAATTCGGAGCGAGAGAAACGAGGCCCCGTAACTCACATGAGAGCAATCCCGGCCAATTTCTACCGTTTGATGGGGTCTATGTGTAAAAATTTTGAAGTTTTTTGGTGCACGAGCAAATCTGCTGGAAAAGCGTGTGGAAGGTTCGTGACGTTCCTACGATATTTGGCGACACTAAAATGAGCGATTTCCCAGCTCCAGGGAATTCGGAGCGAGAGAAACGAGGCCCCGTAACGCACATGAGAGCAATCCCCCAATTTCTACCGTTTGATGGGGTCTATGTGTGCTGGAAAAGCGTGTGGAAGTTTCGTGACGTTCGGACGATATTTGGCGACACTATAATGAGCGATTTCCCAGCTTCAGGGAATTCGGAGCGAGAGAAACGAGGCCCCGTAACGCACATGAGAGCAATCCCGTCCAATTTCTACCGTTTGATGGGGTCTATGTGTGCTGGAAAAGCGTGTGGAAGTTTCGTGACGTTCGGACGATATTTGGCGACACTATAATGAGCGTTTTGCCAGCTCCAGGGAATTCGGAGCGAGAGAAACGAGGCCCCGTAACGCACGTGAGAGCAATCCCGTCCAATTTCTACCGTTTGATGGGGTCTATGTGTAAAAATTTTGACTTTTTTTGGTACACGAGCAAATCTGCTGGAAAGGCGTGTGGAAGTTTCGTGACGTTCGGACCATATTTGGCGACACTAAAATGAGCGTTTTGCCAGCTCCAGGGAATTCGGAGCGAAAGAAACGATGCTCCGTAACGCACATGAGAGCAATCCCGGCCAATTTCTACCGTTTGATGGGGTCTGTGTGTAAAAATTTTGACTTTTTTTGGTGCACGAGCAAATCTGCTGGAAAGGCGTGTGGAAGTTTCGTGACGTTCGGACGATATTTGGCGACACTATAATGAGCGTTTTGCCAGCTCCAGGGAATTCGGAGCGAGAGAAACGAGGCCCCGTAACGCACATGAGAGCAATCCCGGCCAATTTCTACCGTTTGATGGGGTCTGTGTGTAAAAATTTTGACTTTTTTTGGTGCACGAGCAAATCTGCTGGAAAGGCGTGTGGAAGTTTCGTGACGTTCGGACGATATTTGGCGACACTATAATGAGCGTTTTGCCAGCTCCAGGGAATTCGGAGCGAGAGAAACGAGGCCCCGTAACGCACATGAGAGCAATCCCGGCCATTTCTACCGTTTTATGGGGTCTATGTGTGCTGGAAAAGCGTGTGGAAGTTTCGTGACGTTCGGACGATATTGGCGACACTATAATGAGCGTTTTGCCAGCTCCAGGGAATTCGGAGGCGAGAGAAACGAGGCCCCGTAACGCACATGAGAGCAATCCCGGCCAATTTCTACAGTTTGATGGGGTCTATGTGTAAAATTTTGACGTTTTTGGTGCACGAGCAAATCTGCTGGAAAAAGCGTGTGGAAGGTTCGTGACGTTCGTACGATATTGGCGACACAAAAATTGCGATTTCCCAGCTTCAGGGAATTCGGAGCGAGAGAAACGAGGCCCCGTAACTCACATGAGAGCAATCCCGGGCCAATTTCTACCGTTTGATGGGGTCTGTGTGTAAAAATTTTGACTTTTTTTGGTGCACGAGAAAATCTGCTGGAAAGGCGTGTGGAAGTTTCGTGACGTTCGGACGATATTTGGCGACACTATAATGAGCGATTTCCCAGCTTCAGGGAATTCGGAGCGAGAGAAACGAGGCCCCGTAACTCACATGAGAGCAATCCCGGCCAATTTCTACCGTTTGATGGGGTCTGTGTGTAAAAATTTTGACTTTTTTGGTGCACGAGCAAATCTGCTGGAAAGGCGTGTGGAAGTTTCGTGACGTTCGGACGATATTTGGCGACACTATAATGAGCGTTTTGCCAGCTCCAGGGAATTCGGAGCGAGAGAAACGAGGCCCCGTAACGCACATGAGGAGCAATCCCGGCCAATTTCTACCGTTTTATGGGGTCTATGTGTGCTGGAAAAGCGTGTGGAAGTTTCGTGACGTTCGGACGATATTTGGCGACACTATAATGATGCGTTTTTGCCAGCTCCAGGGAATCGGAGGCGAGAGAAACGAGGCCCCGTACGCACATGAGAGCAATCCCGGCCAATTTCTACCGTTTGATGGGGTCTATGTGTAAAAATTTTGACGTTTTTTGGTGCACGAGCAAATCTGCTGGAAAAGCGTGTGGAAGGTTCGTGACGTTCGTACGATTTTGGCGACACAAAAATTGCGATTTCCCAGCTTCAGGGAATTCGGAGCGAGAGAAACGAGGCCCCGTAACTCACATGAGAGCAATCCCGGCAATTTCTAACCGTTTGATGGGGTCTGTGTGTAAAAATTTTGACTTTTTTTGGTGCACGAGAAAATCTGCTGGAAAGGCGTGTGGAAGTTTCGTGACGTTCGGACGATATTTGGCGACACTATAATGAGCGATTTCCCAGCTTCAGGGAATTCGGAGCGAGAAGAAACGAGGCCCCGTAACTCACATGAGAGCAATCCCGGCCAATTTCTAACCGTTTGATGGGGTCTATGTGTAAAAATTTTGAAGTTTTTTGGTGCACGAGCAAATCTGCTGGAAAAAGCGTGTGGAAGGTTCGTGACGTTCCTACGATATTTGGCGACACTAAAATGAGCGATTTCCCAGCTCCAGGGAATTCGGAGCGAGAGAAACGAGGCCCCGTAACGCACATGAGAGCAATCCCGGCCAATTTCTACCGTTTGATGGGGTCTATGTGTGCTGGAAAAGCGTGTGGAAGTTTCGTGACGTTGGCGGACGATATTTGGCGACACTATAATGAGCGATTTCCCAGCTTCAGGGAATTCGGAGCGAGAGGAAACGAGGCCCCGTAACTCACATGAGAGCAATCCCGGCCAATTTCTACCGTTTGATGGGGTCTATGTGTGCTGGAAAAGCGTGTGGAAGTTTCGTGACGTTCGGACGATATTTGGCGACACTATAATAGAGCGTTTTGCCAGCTCCAGGGAATTCGGAGCGAGAGAAACGAGGCCCCGTAACGCACATGAGAGCAATCCCGGCCAATTTCTACCGTTTGATGGGGTCTATGTGTGCTGGAAAAGCGTGTGGAAGTTTCGTGACGTTCGGACGATATTTGGCGACACTATAATGAGCGTTTTGCCAGCTCCAGGGAATTCGGAGCGAGAGAAACGAGGCCCCGTAACGCACATGAGAGCAATCCCGGCCAATTTCTACCGTTTTATGGGGTCTATGTGTGCTGGAAAAGCGTGTGGAAGTTTCGTGACGTTCGGACGATATTTGGCGACACTATAATGAGCGTTTTGCCAGCTCCAGGGAATTCGGAGCGAGAGAAACGAGGCCCCGTAACGCACATGAGAGCAATCCCGGCCAATTTCTACCGTTTGATGGGGGTCTATGTGTAAAAATTTTGACGTTTTTTGGTGCACGAGCAAATCTGCTGGAAAAGCGTGTGGAAGGTTCGTGACGTTCGTACGATATTTGGCGACACAAAAATTGCGATTTCCCAGCTTCAGGGAATTCGGAGCGAGAGAAACGAGGCCCCGTAACTCACATGAGAGCAATCCCGGCCAATTTCTACCGTTTGATGGGGTCTGTGTGTAAAAATTTTGACCTTTTTTTGGTGCACGAGAAAATCTGCTGGAAAGGGCGTGTGGAAGTTTCGTGACGTTCGGACGATATTTGGCGACACTATAATGAGCGATTTCCCAGCTTCAGGGAATTCGGAGCGAGAGAAACGAGGCCCCGTAACTCACATGAGAGCAATCCCGGCCAATTTCTACCGTTTGATGGGGTCTGTGTGTAAAAATTTTGACTTTTTTTGGTGCACGAGCAAATCTGCTGGAAAGGCGTGTGGAAGTTTCGTGACGTTCGGACGATATTTTGGCGACACTATAATGAGCGTTTTGCCAGCTCCAGGGAATTCGGAGCGAGAGAAACGAGGCCCCGTAACGCACATGAGAGCAATCCCGGCCAATTTCTACCGTTTGATGGGGTCTATGTGTAAAAATTTTGACTTTTTTTGGTGCACGAGCAAATCTGCTGGAAAGGCGTGTGGAAGTTTCGTGACGTTCGGACCATATTTGGCGACAATAAATGAGCGTTTTGCCAGCTCCAGGGAATTCGGAGCGAAAGAAACGATGCTCCGTAACGCACATGAGAGCAATCCCGGCCAATTTCTACCGTTTGATGGGGTCTGTGTGTAAAAATTTTGACTTTTTTTGGTGCACGAGAAAATCTGCTGGAAAAGCGTGTGGAAGGTTCGTGACGTTCGTACGATATTTGGCGACACAAAAAATTGCGATTTCCCAGCTTCAGGGAATTCGGAGCGAGAGAAACGATGCTCCGTAACGCACATGAGAGCAATCCCGGCCAATTTCTACCGTTTGATGGGGTCTATGTGTGCTGGAAAAGCGTGTGGAAGTTTCGTGACGTTCGGACGATATTTGGCGACACTATAATGAGCGTTTTGCCAGCTCCAGGGAATTCGGAGCGAGAGAAACGAGGCCCCGTAACGCACATGAGAGCAATCCCGGCCAATTTCTACCGTTTGATGGGGTCTATGTGTAAAAATTTTGACTTTTTTTGGTACACGAGCAAATCTGCTGGAAAGGCGTGTGGAAGTTTCGTGACGTTCGGACCATATTTGGCGACACTATAATGAGCGTTTTGCCAGCTCCAGGGAATTCGGAGCGAGAGAAACGAGGCCCCGTAACGCACATGAGAGCAATCCCGGCCAATTTCTACCGTTTGATGGGGTCTATGTGTGCTGGAAAAGCGTGTGGAAGTTTCGTGACGTTCCGACGATATTTGGCGACACTATAATGAGCGATTCCCAGCTTCAGGGAATTCGGAGCGAGAGAAACGAGGCCCCGTAACTCACATGAGAGCAATCCCGGCCAATTTCTACCGTTTGATGGGGTCTATGTGTAAAAATTTTGAAGTTTTTTGGTGCACGAGCAAATCTGCTGGAAAAGCGTGTGGAAGGTTCGTGACGTTCCTACGATATTTGGCGACACTAAAATGAGCGATTTCCCAGCTCCAGGGAATTCGGAGCGAGAGAAACGAGGCCCCGTAACGCACATGAGAGCAATCCCGGCCAATTTCTACCGTTTGATGGGGTCTATGTGTGCTGGAAAAGCGTGTGGAAGTTTCGTGACGTTCGGACGATATTTGGCGACACTATAATGAGCGATTTCCCAGCTTCAGGGAATTCGGAGCGAGAGAAACGAGGCCCCGTAACTCACATGAGAGCAATCCCGGCCAATTTCTACCGTTTGATGGGGTCTATGTGTAAAAATTTTGAAGTTTTTTGGTGCACGAGCAAATCTGCTGGAAAAGCGTGTGGAAGGTTCGTGACGTTCCTACGATATTTGGCGACACTAAAATGAGCGATTTCCCAGCTCCAGGGAATTCGGAGCGAGAGAAACGAGGCCCCGTAACGCACATGAGAGCAATCCCCGGCCAATTTCTACCGTTTGATGGGGTCTATGTGTGCTGGAAAAGCGTGTGGAAGTTTCGTGACGTTCGGACGATATTTGGCGACACTATAATGAGCGTTTTGCCAGCTCCAGGGAATTCGGAGCGAGAGAAACGAGGCCCCGTAACGCACATGAGAGCAATCCCGGCCAATTTCTACCGTTTGATGGGGTCTATGTGTGCTGGAAAAGCGTGTGGAAGTTTCGTGACGTTCGGACGATATTTGGCGACACTATAATGAGCGTTTTGCCAGCTCCAGGGAATTCGGAGCGAGAGAAACGAGGCCCCGTAACGCACATGAGAGCAATCCCGGCCAATTTCTACCGTTTTATGGGGTCTATGTGTGCTGGAAAAGCGTGTGGAAGTTTCGTGACGTTCGGACGATATTTGGCGACACTATAATGAGCGTTTTGCCAGCTCCAGGAATTCGGAGCGAGAGAAACGAGGCCCCGTAACGCACATGAGAGCAATCCCGGCCAATTTCTACCGTTTGATGGGGTCTATGTGTAAAAATTTTGACGTTTTTTGGTGCACGAGCAAATCTGCTGGAAAAGCGTGTGGAAGGTTCGTGACGTTCGTACGATATTTGGCGACACAAAAAATTGCGATTTCCCAGCTTCAGGGAATTCGGAGCGAGAGAAACGAGGCCCCCGTAACTCACATGAGAGCATCCCGGCCAATTTCTACCGTTTGATGGGGTCTGTGTGTAAAAATTTTGACTTTTTTTGGTGCACGAGAAAATCTGCTGGAAAGGCGTGTGGAAGTTTCGTGACGTTCGGACGATATTTGGCGACACTATAATGAGCGATTTCCCAGCTTCAGGGAATTCGGAGCGAGAGAAACGAGGCCCCGTAACTCACAATGAGAGCAATCCCGGCCAATTTCTACCGTTTGATGGGGTCTGTGTGTAAAAATTTTGACTTTTTTTGGTGCACGAGCAAATCTGCTGGAAAGGCGTGTGGAAGTTTCGTGACGTTCGGACGATATTTGGCGACACTATAATGAGCGTTTTGCCAGCTCCAGGAATTCGGAGCGAGAGAAACGAGGCCCCGTAACGCACATGAGAGCAATCCCGGCCAATTTCTACCGTTTGATGGGGTCTATGTGTAAAAATTTTGACTTTTTTTGGTGCACGAGCAAATCTGCTGGAAAGGCGTGTGGAAGTTTCGTGACGTTCGGACGATATTTGGCGACACTATAATGAGCGTTTTGCCAGCTCCAGGGAATTCGGAGCGAGAGAAACGAGGCCCCGTAACGCACATGAGAGCAATCCCGGCCAATTTCTACCGTTTGATGGGGTCTATGTGTTGGAAAAGCGTGTGGAAGTTTCGTGACGTTCGGACGATATTTGGCGACACTATAATGAGCGATTTCCCAGCTTCAGGGAATTCGGAGCGAGAGAAACGAGGCCCCGTAACGCACATGAGAGCAATCCCGTCCAATTTCTACCGTTTGATGGGGTCTATGTGTGCTGGAAAAGCGTGTGGAAGTTTCGTGACGTTCGGACGATATTTGGCGACACTATAATGAGCGTTTTGCCAGCTCCAGGGAATTCGGAGCGAGAGAAACGAGGCCCCGTAACGCACGTGAGAGCAATCCCGTCCAATTTCTACCGTTTGATGGGGTCTATGTGTAAAAATTTTGACTTTTTTTGGTACACGAGCAAATCTGCTGGAAAGGCGTGTGGAAGTTTCGTGACGTTCCTACGATATTTGGCGACACTAAAATGAGCGATTTCCCAGCTCCAGGGAATTCGGAGCGAGAGAAACGAGGCCCCGTAACGCACATGAGAGCAATCCCGGCCAATTTCTACCGTTTGATGGGGTCTATGTGTGCTGGAAAAGCGTGTGGAAGTTTCGTGACGTTCGGACGATATTTGGCGACACTATAATGAGCGTTTTGCCAGCTCCAGGGAATTCGGAGCGAGAGAAACGAGGCCCCGTAACGCACATGAGAGCAATCCCGGCCAATTTCTACCGTTTGATGGGTCTATGTGTGCTGGAAAAGCGTGTGGAAGTTTCGTGACGTTCGGACGATATTTGGCGACACTATAATGAGCGTTTTGCCAGCTCCAGGGAATTCGGAGCGAGAGAAACGAGGCCCCGTAACGCACATGAGAGCAATCCCGGCCAATTTCTACCGTTTTATGGGTCTATGTGTGCTGGAAAAGCGTGTGGAAGTTTCGTGACGTTCGGACGATATTTGGCGACACTATAATGAGCGTTTTGCCAGCTCCAGGGAATTCGGAGCGAGAGAAACGAGGCCCCGTAACGCACATGAGAGCAATCCCGGCCAATTTCTACCGTTTGATGGGGTCTATGTGTAAAAATTTGACGTTTTTTGGTGCACGAGCAAATCTGCTGGAAAAGCGTGTGGAAGGTTCGTGACGTTCGTACGATATTTGGCGACACAAAAATTGCGATTTCCCAGCTTCAGGGAATTCGGAGCGAGAGAAACGAGGCCCCGTAACTCACATGAGCAATCCCGGCCAATTTCTACCGTTTGATGGGGTCTGTGTGTAAAAATTTTGACTTTTTTTGGTGCACGAGAAAATCTGCTGGAAAGGCGTGTGGAAGTTTCGTGACGTTCGGACGATATTTGGCGACACTATAATGAGCGATTTCCCAGCTTCAGGGAATTCGGAGCGAGAGAAACGAGGCCCCGTAACTCACATGAGAGCAATCCCGGCCAATTTCTACCGTTTGATGGGGTCTGTGTGTAAAAATTTTGACTTTTTTTGGTGCACGAGCAAATCTGCTGGAAAGGCGTGTGGAAGTTTCGTGACGTTCGGACGATATTTGGCGACACTATAATGAGCGTTTTGCCAGCTCCAGGGAATTCGGAGCGAGAGAAACGAGGCCCCGTAACGCACATGAGAGCAATCCCGGCCAATTTCTACCGTTTTATGGGGTCTATGTGTGCTGGAAAGGCGTGTGGAAGTTTCGTGACGTTCGGACGATATTTGGCGACACTATAATGAGCGTTTTGCCAGCTCCAGGGAATTCGGAGCGAGAGAAACGAGGCCCCGTAACGCACATGAGAGCAATCCCGGCCAATTTCTACCGTTTGATGGGGTCTATGTGTAAAAATTTTGACGTTTTTTGGTGCACGAGCAAATCTGCTGGAAAAGCGTGTGGAAGGTTCGTGACGTTCGTACGATATTTGGCGACACAAAAAATTGCGATTTCCCAGCTTCAGGGAATTCGGAGCGAGAGAAACGAGGCCCCGTAACTCACATGAGAGCAATCCCGGCCAATTTCTACCGTTTGATGGGGTCTGTGTGTAAAATTTTGACTTTTTTTGGTGCACGAGAAAATCTGCTGGAAAGGCGTGTGGAAGTTTCGTGACGTTCGGACGATATTTGGCGACACTATAATGAGCGTTTTGCCAGCTCCAGGGAATTCGGAGCGAGAGAAACGAGGCCCCGTAACGCACATGAGAGCAATCCCGGCCAATTTCTACCGTTTTATGGGGTCTATGTGTGCTGGAAAAGCGTGTGGAAGTTTCGTGACGTTCGGACGATATTTGGCGACACTATAATGAGCGTTTTGCCAGCTCCAGGGAATTCGGAGCGAGAGAAACGAGGCCCCGTAACGCACATGAGAGCAATCCCGGCCAATTTCTACCGTTTGATGGGGTCTATGTGTAAAAATTTTGACGTTTTTTGGTGCACGAGCAAATCTGCTGGAAAAGCGTGTGGAAGGTTCGTGACGTTCGTACGATATTTGGCGACACAAAAATTGCGATTTCCCAGCTTCAGGGAATTCGGAGCGAGAGAAACGAGGCCCCGTAACTCACATGAGAGCAATCCCGGCCAATTTCTACCGTTTGATGGGGTCTGTGTGTAAAAATTTTGACTTTTTTTGGTGCACGAGAAAATCTGCTGGAAAAGCGTGTGGAAGGTTCGTGACGTTCGTACGATATTTGGCGACACAAAAAATTGCGATTTCCCAGCTTCAGGGAATCCGGAGTGAGAGAAACGAGGCCCCGTAACTCACATGAGAGCAATCCCGGCCAATTTCTACCGTTTGATGGGGTCTATGTGTAAAAATTTTGACTTTTTTTGGTGCACGAGCAA